>NW_011967179.1:94118-107296 GCF_000949405.1 Vollenhovia emeryi | reverse complement strand
TTATACTGGATGTGTTCGAAAATGGATTTAGTTACTGCCAGTGAAAACAGTATAGTTGGTAGCAATGAAAATTACTGGTGCTGCGTTTTTCGCACGCCAGTAAAGTCAGTAAAGCCCGCTGCAGACGATGCTATTTTTTCTGCTGGATTGCTTGCGATTTAGTAAATTACTAGGAATCCTGAGTGCTGAATGGTGCAACGATAGTAATTTATTAGATTGCAAGCAATCCAGCAGGGAAAATAGCATCGTCTGCAGCGGGCTTAAGGCTGGGTCTACATTGGATGTCGTAAGTCGAATAATGAACTGTGATTGGTCAATTTCCCAGCCTTACTGACTTTACTGGCGTGCGAAAAACGCAGCACCAGTAATTTTCATTGCTACCAACTATACTGTTTTCACTGGCAGTAACTAAATCCATTTTCGAACACATCCACTGTAACAAAAGAGCGAGTGCCCATACTGGGGTTATACTGTGGTGTCACTAGCTAGCGATCGACGATTAAAGGGCTCGCACGTGAGCTGCGTTAATTGGGCCGAGTGAACCGCGTACGAAGACGCGAGATGGAATTAATCAGAGGCCTGTGGAAAAAATCAGCTGTCATATACAAGAGCGGGGTGCAGTGTATGTCCTTGAGACACAAGTACGTGTTTATATGCCCTTCATAACCTCAAAGCGCAACGCGAGTAACATTACGTTGTAATTGACAACAATTGACAGATTCGCTATACTCCGTGTCTTACGCGGGAGAAATATTGTATTGAAGTAATTGCTGGTTTACTGACGATGACAATCGTTACAGCGGCGCCACAACGTCCAACGTGGCCGAGGTGGCGGTGTTCTCGCGCGACGGCGACTCCGGATTGACGATCACAGACGCCGGGGACACGAAGCCGAAGGACGACATGATCTTCAACGCCCTCGGCGCGACAGACGAGCTGTCGTCCTACATAGGACTGGCGAGGGAGTTCGCCTGCGACGGCAAGGTCGAGCATCCGTACGTTGACAAACTCAAGAGGGTACAAATGATCCTATTTGACCTGAGCCACGCAATATCAAAGTCCGTGCCTGGGAAGACCAGGTTCTTCGAGAGCAAACACACCAAAGACTTGGAGGAGTGGATCCTCGAATACGCGAACCAGCTGCCTCCTCCCGAGGATTACATCATTCCAGTAATTATCTAGATACTTTTGCGCGCGTGTATACGTATATTTTAGTTTTGTTGGCGCTAATCCTATCTCGACGTTCTGAAACTAGGGCGGCGGAAAGGCTTGCGCTTCCCTGCACGTTGCGCGAACTGTATGCAGGCGTGCTGAGAGGAGTATCACGACATTAGTACGGGACGGTGCTCTAGATAAAGAAGCGCAAACGTACTTAAATAGGCTGGCAGACTTTCTTCTAACGGTATCGCGTATTGCGGCCAAGTGCGACCAGCGTACGGAGAATATCTATATTCCGCGAGCGGAAGTGACCGAGGAGAAGTGAAGGGACTCATTCGCAAACTTTTGTAGGGCATTTTTGCGCACTGACACAACATACAAATATTTACACACGTACATATGACGCAGCAGTCTCAGATATAAATATAGAACTAACAAACTTCCAGATTGATTGCCATTGATTGTTATCGAACGTTCGTTTATTTACTTGTTCGGCAAGTAGCAGCACATGTACACTCTTCGAAACGATATTCCGTTACATATCTACAATTGCAATTTTTAAACGGAGTAAAATTAGTTGAACGGAGAGAGCGTGTGTGCAATTCTCGATTGCGATATCTTAAAGTGGATATTGCAGTTCTCAATAGGAACAGCGTCGTGGTGAAGATACCGCTGTAGATAATTTACTGAAATGAAGCTTGTAAATACAAATGCGAATTGCTTTTATTAGCTACGATTAAGATGTAACAAAGTTATCAACCGTATACTTAAAATATTAATTAGAGTTAATAAATACGAATCTCACTCTCCAGTGAATAACAATCTCTAGAAACAGCGACTCCATTCGCCATTTATGTTAAGAGCTCTTCCCCTTCGGCCACCTCGTTCAAATTCACCAGTTCCATCAAAGCAGTGCCCTTAGTTTCCGATCGTATCAACTCGTCTAGCCCTCTGTACTGGCCTGGGTCGATTAAGCAGATTATCGTTAACGATCCACTGTCCCATTCCTCTGTTTCCATCTTGGTCGCGAATTTAACGATTTTGTCCTTCAACTTTCGGGCCTCTTTCTTCGGTATGACAATCCTGAGCCTCATTTGGGCACGTTCCAGAGGCATCACCGCTTTCAGCTGCGAGATAACGTCCAGCGCTTGCTGCTTGGCGTTTCGATTAGGCTTGACGGAAAAATGTATCTCGTCCCTCATGGCGTTCTCGATCATGGTGACCGGATACGGATGCTTGGTCTCTGGATTTATACACTTGCTGGCGACCGTCGTGGCAATGTCCTTGAACATGGACTCCAGCGCCAGATGCCTCTCTTTATCGGAAACCTGAAGCTCGCCTTTAGCCAGGATCTGCTTGCAGATCTCGGTCTGATCCTCGGTCTCGAAAGACTTCACGAGATCTTCCTTCTTCGCCACCTGGCCCTTCGACACATTGGTAAATATTGTGTGCGTCTGCAGTACTTCGTCGATGTCCTTTTCCCTGAAATATATTCCACGTTGTACGAGTAACGGAGAAAAATCTTCTGAATAATAAACTACACGATACGATTCCTTCAAACTGTGAATGGTGAAACATCAAGTTACTAAACATACAAATGTTAAAGCAGGTAAACAAATTGGTTTCCAAAGGTAAAAGATGCGAGAAGGAAACAAGGTAAATATCAAAATCTTGTGGATACAATTGATTTAGCTCTGTACCCGGGTAATATTTTTCCTCCGTAAACTTTGTAAACTCTGTAACGAGGGTAAACTGCTGAGGGCATTGTGGTATACAGATTTGGCACATTACTAGGCATTTTCTGGGCATCAGGCCTTGCTGGAGCATCATAAAAATAAAATAAGACAAATGCCCACTGGGCATTAGTAAGCATTAGTGTGCATGATTTTCGTCAGCAGTTTACGCCTTGCTCTGTAACTCTCTGGCTCTTTAGTCTGCAACGAGTTATTAGTCGTTAGTAGTCAGAATTTTATGTCGGCCCGTTTTCTTTCACCTAGAAGGAAAACGAATCGACATATAATTCAGACTTCTGATCGACGACTAACAACTTGTCGTAGACCGGGCGTTACTCCACAGCGCTACATAGCTCATAGAGATACAGTGTTACAGAACATTCTTACAGAATAAATTCTTTTTTTGCTCTCGCGTCTTCGACGTGTCGACTGGACTTTTGTCCTCTGGCACTGTCGACACTGGGGTTTCGCATTTCCTGACAGGAATAGTGTCATTAATGTGAATGAGGTTAAACGGACAGGCGCTAGAGAACTCACAGCTTGTTCCTCCAGGCCATCACTTTGTTCTTGTAGCACGCGATCTCAAATCGCTTGCCAGCCTTCTTCATACGCACCACGGCCACATTCGTCAGCCTTATTTGATTCGTCGGCGTAAATATCTTCGACATCGTCGCCGCGAGCTCGGACCGATGTGCTTACCAGCGAAAAGTGCTCGCGATCGACAATACAGTCCTCGCTTTCAATTCTACTCACACCTTGCCTTCGCTGCGAGAAGAATTGCGCATTATTTTGCAAACGGTACACATACGCACGCTCGACGCGCGGCAACGCGTGCGACGTGCGACCAACTGGGCGACTGCAACAGCAAAATAATAACCGATCGATACGTTGAAATTTATTTCTATCGTCGCGCGCGCCTCGTTATTTTGATGTTACGTTCACTGTCGGAAATTTTATGTCAAGGAAGAAAGATTAATTGTATACACCGCGATTGGCATATATCTCGTTATCTAAGTGCGTGATATAAACGTTGATAAAACATCCGAAACATACCTCGCGAAACTATGCGATCAGATTTTTCGTCGAAACACTTTTTGGGATTGTGTTTTTGGTATTTAAATAACTACGTGCCCTTCTTCTTCTTCTTCTTTATCTTTCCAATGGCTACTACGTGCCCTTGGCGTGCAAACGCTCCAGTTCGCTCTTACAAGAGTGTTTACAGAGATCTGTCAACACGAAAGGCTAATGATGTCACATTTGTCGTACGTCGAAGTTTTCAAGCGTCTCGATTGGCTGCTGAATAGAAAATTTCTACATACTCGAGAATTTTACTATCCCGTAGCCAATCAACACACTTAAAAGAACTCGTTCGACCAATGTAATACCAGCCTAAGGCCGGGTTCACACCTTGGAAAGCAGAAAGCATAAAGCCTATCATACAATAGGAAAGCACAAGCAATAGGAACAGGGAATAGAATTTCTGACGCGTTGGATTGGTTGGAAGAAAATTTCCGACGAATTCAACGCGTCAAAAATTCTATTCTCTATTCCTATTGCCTGTTGCCAGGCATTGTGTGATAGGCTTAACAGCAGAAATCTAGTCATAACCAATCAGATTTAACGTAACGGATCTACGAAATGTACAATGTCAATCTACAATCTACGATCAAAAAATGTAGATTCCGTTACTTTAATAAAAAAAACTTTTCACTCACCGACACGATGCGCAGCGGCGGATTTGTATACAGGGTGATGCCCATTCTACACCTAGGGATGATCCTACTTGTGGCTCATCCGATACTCGCTTCTATACCTAAAGCTAACCCTACTTACAGCTTATTCGAGGGAGTAGTATAAAGTGTAAAAGGTTTACACTTTGGTTGGTTTCCAATCGTACCAAAGTACAACTACAGTGTACCTTTTACACTTTATACTACTTCCTCGGATAAGCTGTAAGTAGGATTAGCTTTAGGTATAGAAGCGAGTATCGGATGAGCCACAAGTAGGATCATCCCTAGGTGTAGAATGGGCATGAATCAGAGCAGTTGCTACAACTTTTTACCATAGGAGATGAATTACCGACCGCAACTGTAGCCAAACCTAGAAAAAATGGAAAAATCTCGTTATATGCGTCTGTCATGTAATATCTACTACTTATATTTCTCGAGATACAATTAGATATTACATTATTGAGACATGTATAACGAGATTTTTCCCATTTTTGGTTACAGTTGCGGTCGGTAATTCATCTCCTATGGTAAAAAGTTGTAACAACTGCTCCGATTCACCCTGGTCCCTGTATACGTTGATTCTGCAATGGCGCCCGACGTCTCCTTCTCCTGGTGTTCTCCTTTCAGGTGTCGTTGTCTCAGCTGGCCTTCGACACAATCGCGAATTTACACTTTCGTTTATAAAGTCACTTCCCAGATAACAATTCTTGCGCGCAAATTTTGCTTGTCTTATGCATGCAAATTTGTATGAGATTTGCCTGAGTTTTGTCCGTAAGATATGTTCGGTCTGTGCTTTTACACGCTAGTGATTTATAGCTTATGATATTAACGTACAATTTTGCGCGCAAATATCTAACAACTCACGTACAAAAATGGCTCAACAACGCAAGCAAAATTCTGTTCAAGTGCGTCGTCGTAATGCCAGATGTTTGCGCGCAAAATGTTTTCTGGGTTGTCACTGTCACTGTATCCAAATGCCACTTCACTCGCGAATTTACACTTCCGTTTGTAAAGTCACTTGTCACTCTCACTTAGAGCTGAAATTTTTCTTCGAAGATTTTCAATTTCGAAGCTTCGAAGCTTCGTAGAAATTATTCGAGAATTGAAGTTTTCGAATTTTTCGAAGATTCGAAGTTTCGAAGTTTTGAATTTTCGAAGTTTCGTCGCTTTTATGGAATAGCTGCACGTTGATTGCATGGCTACAGATTTCTCGAAACTAGAACTTGGACCAAGTTCTAGTATTGTGGACATTGGGCTTAAGTTCGATTGCGCACTACGAACTGTTCGATTACATCGTCGCACCGATACCCGCACAAATCACTGACACAAATCGCGGGAATTCAACGATCGCACGATAATATCGATCATTGATTATTCACAGAGAGCGATCGCGGTTTCTTCCCGCACTTGTCGCGAACGCGTAACAAGTTAAAGAATAATACGATATGCGAAGCGGCGCGGGCACAACCGACCAATTCGACTGTCGCCGCGCGAATGATCCTGCGTACGGCGCCGTAAACACCGTAAAAACCGAGCGCGGATTCCAAGAAATGACGTAGCGCCGTGAGCACCTCGGTCGAAAACAATTTTTTCGATACCCGTTTTTACGGCGTTTACGGCGCCGTACGCAGGATCATTCGCGCGGCGACAGTCGAACTGGTCGGTTATGCCCGCGTCGCTTTGCATTTCGTGTTATTCTTTCTTGATACGCGTTCGCGACGAGTGCGGGAAGAAACCGCGGTCGCTCGCTGCGATTGATCATCGTGCGATCGCTGAATCCCCACGATTTGCCATTGTTGCTCGATGTAATCGAACATTTCGTAGCGGTGATCGGACTCGGTGACAATCAGACACGGTGAAAACCGAAGAAGTGGCAGTTGGATACAGTGACGGTGACAAGTGACTTTGCAAACGGAAGTGTAAATTCGCGAGTGAAGTGACATTTGGATACAGTGACAGCGACAAGTGACTTTGCGAACGGAAGTGTAAATTCGCGAGTGTGTCGCAGGACAGCTGAGACAACGACACCTGAGAGGAGGTCGTCTGAGCGGAGGAGGAGGCGTCGGGCGCTATTGCGGAATCAACGTAGAGATACAACTTCGCCGCAAGGTATCGGTGAGTGAACAATCTTTTATCAAGGGATCATTAATAAATATTATACATTCCTTCGAAGCTTCGAATCTTCCAAGTTGTCAGGAGTAACAGCCCCTACTGGGGCAATAGGACTCGGAAGAAATGGGAACGCACCCTCTAGCAACGTGTATTTATCATGAGAGAAGGAAAATTCGAGAGAGAGTACCAGCGCGTACCGCGAGATCGCGTTGCGTGGCGCCGCGAAACTCGGAAACGTGACGTCACGTCGAGCAGCGCGCGCGATAAGAGCGGAGTCGCGCGCGTCTTTTGGGTCCGCCGGTCCGGTGCGGGGCGGAGGGCGGGCGTGACGACAGAGAGAGAGAGAGAGAGAGAGAGAGAGAGAGAGAGAGAAGAGAGAGAGAGAGAGAGAGAGAGAGAGAGCGCACGGCGCGAGCGTGCGCGGTGCGCTGCCGTCGACTGTATCGAACATGGCCGCCGCGAGCGCGATACCGTCAAAGGTGCGCGAAAAATGACGGGTTTTCCTCGCTCCTGACGGCGCGATCGTACGTGCGCGCGCGACAGCGGTGTTGAGCGAGGGTCCCTGCCGCGCCGCGAGGCCGGGACGGTGCGACGGCGGTGCCGCATCACCATGGCGTTGGTCACAGTGCAGCGTTCCCCGAGCGTGTCCAGTTCCCCGCAGAGCTCGGTGAGTTTTTCCTCGCGTGGCGTTTACCTTCCCGTCGTCGCGCGCGCGGCCGCCGGCGCGTCGCGCGTCGCGCGTCCGCCGCGCCGCGCCGTCGGCGCGTCATTTGTCCGAGGGCCGCCAGCGAGCGTTCACTAGTTACAGTACATACATTGCCGCCCCGGAGTACCGCGAGCGACTCGGGTCCGCCGCGCGGCTTCGCCTGGCCTCACAGCTCGGCTCGGCTCCGCTCGGCTCGCCGGAGCTCGGCCGGCGCGGCGGCCTCTGCCTTATTTGGCGGCGCACCGACAGCCGCGCGGAAAAGGGAGTCGAGATGTGAATTCAGGGAGCTCCGATTGAGCGTCTACGCGCGCGAGACGCGAACCCGCGGCCGCGAATCGCGGGCTCGCCGAAACAAAGGGACTCGGTAGGGTAAACAAACGTAGGTGGATGGGCAGGCGGTAAAACTACCCGCTCTCTTTCTCTCTCTCTCTCTCTCTCTCTCTTCTCTCTCGCTCGCTCGGAATTTCACGGCTCTCCGCCGTTCGTCCTCGATACGCGGAGGCCTCTCCGCGGCGCGCGATTCCTCGCGGATCGCTCGCGTCCCGTGGTAATTGTGTTGTTACACGGCTTTTTGTTTCCCCGCTCGCGCGCTCTCGCTTTCCGTTCGCACGCTCGTCATCGGTGGAAGAAGGGTTCTCTCACGCGGTCGCGCGAAGGCGGCTTTTGGCATTCAGTTGTCAGCGATCGCCGAGTATCTATCGACGCTCGCGGTGGCACTTTCTCGATACCGAGGAGTTTCCCGGCAGCCCAGGATGAAGATGGAAGGACGCGCGAACCTTCCCTTTTCTTTCCCTCTGTCGCGCCGCGCGAACGGCTGACGAATGATTAAGCCCTTCCGTTCGCGCTGATAACAGCAGATACGGTCGACAATTTGACGAGTCCCTTTCCCGGAACAGCGGAATCGCGCAATGACGACGGCCAAGTGTGAAACTGTGTGTTTTTTTGGTCAGTCATTGCAGCCGACGGTCTATCGAGTGGCTCGCTCGTTATCGGAGTTATCGGTCGTTGAATTATATCGCGCAATTGCAAAGGTTTAACATTCTCTTGTTGCAATAATAATGTCGCGAATTAAGTTACGGAGATTTTCGATTTTTTTTTACGCGATGTATGAATACAATTTTAATAATAATACGATGGAACGGCAGTAACGTTTAGATCTCAATCGTCTAATGTGCCGCAATAATTTACGCGCGCGTAACGTGGAGCTTCACAGTTGATTACATATTTTTTGATTGGCGGTTTTTCACCGTTCAATACTGGGTGTAATGAACAAGGCACTATACCTTGTTTCTCAAAGCAAAGGTTTAATATTCCAATTGCAATAATAATATCGCGAATTAAGTTACGAAGACTTTCGATTTTTTTTACGCGATGTATGAATACAATTTTAACAATAATATGATGGAACGGCAGTAACGTTTAGATCTCAATCGTCTAATGCGCCGCAATAATTTGCGTGCGCAAAACGTGGAGCTTCACAGTTGATTACGTATTTTTCGATTAACGGTTTTTCACCGTTCAATACTGGACGTAATGAACAAGAGATTTTATGCCTCTCAAAGCAATTTATTACAGAAGCAGAACCGAATCTGAAAGATTAGTTTCGCATTTTTAAATCAAAATTTTTTTTCAAGGTAAAATAATTTTTTCACACGGATGTCGAATGCTCGGAAGCTTCAGCTTCGACGAGCTGATACTCGGATACATGTATTTAACTCGCTGACCGAAATCATGCACACCAATACCTGCTAATGCCCAGTGGGCCATTACTTTATCTTATTTTATCCTTATAATGGCCAAACTGATGTCCAGTAACGCCGCAAATCTGTACGCCACAATGCCCTCATTTACCCCTCGTGTATTTTTCTACTATGCGTGAAAATATGACGATATTAACACTAGGTGTTATATTTTTATAATCGACCACCTCACCGGTGGTTTCGCTGTGAAGCTGGTATAAGCGTTGCTTTAATTTTCCGTTGCTATTTTCAATTTTTTGCGACTTTAAGGCGCGTAATTGAACGCTCGCGTGATTTTCAAAACCATAGGACACGGCGGTTAATTTTTTTTCGCGTTTTCAATTTTTTCAGTACGGTTTTGCACAATCAACAGTCACTTATAAGTATATTTGCACGTACAACAAATGCTTGTCCTTTTAAAAAAATACATCCTTTCTTATCGGGCCGCAAAGAGAGTCGAACAATTTCACGCACGATCATCGTGCAGTTCCTCGCGGAGCAGTGACCGGATTCGCTAATAAACTTATTTGGCAAAGATTCAGCCGCGCCGTTAACGTCGATGGACCCTCGAGACAATTGAACGCGAAGACTCGCCCGACCCCCGGCACTCTGGGCTCCCATTCGTTTTTTTTTTCCACAACGCTCTCCGCCCCGCGCGCTCCTGAAAATCGTCTCGTCCTTCGTGACGCAGCCACCTTCGGCGCGACCTTTCGCTCGCGTCCTGCGCTCCAAGGGGGTGACGATCACGTCGCGGAGGTGCTGCTGACCCGACTCGACCCGAAGCGCGCGTCAGCGAGCGAGACGGGGACGCTCTCTTTCTCTCTCTCTCTTTTTCTCGCAGCCCTCCTCGGCGCAATGCCGACGGATTCAGTCAGTCCGCCGTCACTCGGTACGACGGCAGCTCGCGTAGCCGATATATGTTCGGTGTGCTGTTACCTTATCGTGTTCCCACTGCAAGACTGAAAGAATCGTGAACCACTGTCGCGATAACGTGATCTGGCTGAAGCCCGCGGTTGGGTCACAAGCGACATACGTAAGGCGGGAATTCGGCCGAATATCGCATTGTAATTAATACAGTCGGCCGGGAGAAATAATTGAAGGGGTTGAATTAATTCGTTGGGCAGAAAATTGATTGCGAGGGAGAATTGAAAGGGGATTGGATTTACTTAATTTGCCTGTGGTGCCGCGCACTTCTCCTTTATCTCATTTCTTTGTTTCGAGCATTATCGACGGGCGTTATTCTGGTTACAAAGTCGGACGCAAGTCTCGCGATGTTGCGGGCGTCCTCGCATTCTTCACGCGAATACGTCGAAAGATAATAGAGCGGGATAATAATTGCAAATTAAAGCGACACATATTCGGACCACATTTGTGTACGATGTACTTGATTGCGAAAATCCGATTATCAGCGCGAAATCGCTCAGGTTTGACGGTTCAATCGATCGCGCTAAGGTGCGTCTGATTCGTTATCGCGGTCTGTCTGACGAATTTTATCCGGCGTGGGGGATAAGCGCCCTGCCGATCTTGTCGATTCTCACGCACGAGGCATGATCGTGCTGAAGCAGAAAGCCGCTCTGCACTACGGCCTGCCGCCGCCGTCGCCACCCCAGCCACCCTCGCCGTGGTCCAGCATACTCCGGGGCGACGATCGGCGACCTCGTCGTCGCGGACGGAGAGTCGCGTGCGGCGTACGCGTCACGCAATTGCGAGACAGAGTCACCGCAAAAGTAAGCCTTCACATGCCGGTACCCGGTGATTTCTCTGATTGCTGCCGCGAATTTAGAATCACGCTAGGGCGCCTCGTGCGTTAGCGATTTCCGCGATCGTTATAGCAAATAAGTCGGAGCCGGGGAACGACAGTATTTTAGATCTTGAGGCTACTACGCGTAACCGAGTGGAGTCGTTACTGTTACTCTGGGAAAAAAAAACAAGACAGCAACCCATTTTGCGGCCCACAATTAGCGATCGAAATATTTGGATTGTTGCGTAACACCTCTAATTTTTTACGAATTTTACCCCGCGTGACTAAAAATGGCAATTAGCTGTTCTGTCTATATCCAAGATTTTTAAGTAATACTAATCGATTCTCTCAATTAGTTCTGTCGATATTCAGTAACGCAAAGATAATTTTCACAAGAGACATTAACCGAAGTGTTAAGTTGCTTAACTACAAAAAAATGGTCAAAATTTTTCCCATAGAGTTACGAACAATCCAAATAATTCGATTACTAATTGTGGGCCTCAAAATGGGTTGCTAACTGTCGTTTTTTTTCCCAGAGTATGTGGAACGTACACGGAGAGAATTTTCCTTTCAAATTTAATTCTCGAGGGGTAAACCGCTGACCAAAATCGCGTACACCAATGCCCACTAATGCCCAGTGGGCATTACTTTATCTTATTATCTTATTTATCTTCTTTTATCTTACTTTATCTTGTTCCCTTACCTTTCCTTATTTTATCTTTATAATGTCCCAGCAAAGCCTAATGTCCAAACTAACGCCTCAAAAATGCCTAGTAATGCCCAGTAATGCCGCAAATCTGTACACCACAATGCCCTCAGTGGTTTACCCCTCGATTAACAGGCATTATCAGTTGATTTCACTATGAGTTTATTCCCCTTGGAGCGAAATCTGTTCAGCGGGAAATTCATTGTTAGATTGTATAATCGTTGCAAAAAAAGAAACGCTTTGTGATTGAATTTGGGAATTTGGGCGTTGAAAACCTGCTATCTCATATTAGAAACCTATTTCATAACAGAGGATTTTTCTCTTCATTTTACTAGTAAAATGTACGGTAAAATTTCCAAAATCTCGTAGTTCTTCAAAATGCCACGTTGTCCCACGATTTTCAGGATTAACTTTAAGAGAAAATTCTCTCCGTGTACTCTTTCACATACATTACAACTCATTTTATGAGTAGATTTCATCTTGGAGTTGGTTTTTTCTTAACAACTACCACCTGTGACCGGATATCTTTCTTGATAAAACTTATTAATTCTCGATATGTTATACATTGAAATTCAATTTAAATTGATTCAGCCGAAGTCCACTCGAAAGTAAATGAGAAATAAAACGCTGCTTTGTTTTTACGTGCTTTATTCTTGCAATTATCTATATTTGCTCTTGCAAAGAGAACTGATAACTCGGAAAACTCCGTTATTGCGTCGATCATTTTTATTAAGAGAAAATTGATTTATTGAAGAATTTAACCTGGAAGCGAAATCCTACATTACGCGATACAACGTACTCTGGATATTATTGTAAAAGTAATGTAAACAGATAGGCTTTTCTTTGCCTTTAGAATTGCTTGGAGTAACTGTAACACGAATTTCACGTTTGTGTTTTGAAATTTTATTACTCACTTTTACTTTTAAAGAAACGTACATTTCAATTTTACGTAATTTTTTTTTACTTTATCAAGACATCAGGCGAATTTTGTTAAAATGGAAATTTATCGCCCATTCAAATTCGTGACGAGGCCAATTAGATTTTGATTAGAAGAACCGGATCGTCGAGATAAGCGGCAACTTTTGTAGAGATAATTGTGGCGAACAACGACCGTTAACCGAATTAATCACATGCTTTTCTTCGAGGATAATCAAGATTCGCGATAACGGCACGCTAAGCAACACGCAAATCCGTATCGAGTGGGGAAAGTCACATTAATGGCGTACGACATTATGGATACGCGCATATTTTTGTATACATTAACACGCCAAGGCACAAAGTAATCACGTTGTATTAATTACGGTACGAGGTGAAAATCGAAATAAAATTGGGTCAGTCAAAATGGTTTTCTAACATTTTGCATATTGATCGCGCGGTGCTCTGCACGATTGTCCTATATTCGAATTCAATCGAACGGGAGCCTGTTGACCTATTCTCGGTGACAAATTTGCAATAGTTAATTCAGTTAACGTATAGTATACTTCATCTCCACTGACATCTTCTGTAAACGTTGTTGCACTTGCAAAGTTTTTGTATACAAAACAAGATTAAAG
>NW_011967179.1:83290-91549 GCF_000949405.1 Vollenhovia emeryi | reverse complement strand
TTAAAACCTCGTCCGTAATATATTTAGAAACTTTTATTTGAAATTGTTTGTTTTTTTTTAGAAAATTGATGGCTATTTTAAAACGCATTAAAAGAAAATCGATTTATAGTTGAAAGTTATTTCTAGCTGAAAGCGGAAGATGTGAGATGGTCCTGGCTGAGGTAATATTTTTCGCAAGAAATTTTCTGCATTATTAAAAATGCCGGATAGGGTCAAGAAAACACTGAAGTTGTTAATTACTGCTGGCGACATCGAAGAATATTCTTGTTAGTTAATTAGATGTCTTTATTGCCTCGCACAAATTCTCATGCGCTACGCATTGTTTGTCGCGTACAAGCCGCGCTCGCTGTTTTTGTCTCGTTAATTGAGCAGCGGTGCAATTAAGCATTAAGACGGATTGACACGTACTCATTGTAACACTGATCTACGCGCGCCTCGTTCATCGTTCGAAATTAAATTACGGAAATTACTTTCCGTTTCATGTTGCGGAGAGTATCTCTGCAGCCCTCAGAAAGGATTTCTGTAACAGAGGCAAAAGATATTCTTGACGCATTTTCTCCCAACCTCATTTAGTATAAAAATAAGGCAATATCAAAATTAAATCAATAATTCTTAATCTCCTCTATCGAGTTAAAAAAGATTGACTTACTACATTGAGACAAGAGTAACTTATATAAATGTAAATGTATATATGCTTGCGTTTAGATTAATTCGACATAAGACGATACTATCATTTTATTCTAGATTTTAGAATTTTTCATTCAAGATTAAAATATTAAAATATTTCTTTTTTCATTCAAGATGAAAATATTAAAATATTTCTTTTTTCATTCAAGATTAAAATATTAAAATACTTCTTTCTCTATAATAAATATGATCGGCGCTATATCGATCCTATTTTATGATACATTGAAGTGTGATAGCATTGGATCCGGGAATTTTTTCTGTAGGTGTGTTTTCTTTTAAATCATCGTTTTTCCACGTATTTCACAATACACAACTATTTATACAATACATAATTGTAGCGCATGATGCGATATGAACTTTATGAAAGAGTGAAAATCGAAAATATCTAAAACCGCTTTACAACGCGCGCGTATTCAGTTTTGAGATACATTTTCTTAATACGGCGTGGGTGGCAATGTCATTGAGTTATTTCGGTCAATTGGCATAACCACGTATGAACATCGGAGCGAATTTTTCTAGCTCAGCTACGCGTCAACTTAATCAGACTAAAAAGGAGACGCGCTGAATGTGCGACACTCAAGACAGGATTATCAAGGTTTATGCAAATGCTGAATACATGAATTTCGGTGGGAACAATCGGCATTGTGTGATTTAAATCGCACGTCTGAAATTCTCTTTCACCTCTGAAATCTACAAAACGAGTTAATGTGTTTTTATTTAATAAACTTTTCGGTCGTTCTGCATCCTTCGAAGTTGCGAAGCTTGAAATAATTAAGACCACTAGTAGAAAGTAGCAGCTAAAGTGTTTTCCATTCTATTCTTTGAAACTTCTATTTTCGTTCTAGTTTTTGCAATTGGTTTAACGAGATTGTAATGATGTGTGTGGAATGCAGAGCGCACCTAATTAAACTTCTTCGCAATACATTGACTAATTAACTCAGATAAAAAAAACTTGCATTCCTTGTATTTCTACATATCGCAGTGTTAATTTAATAACTAATGCAATCGCACGGCAACGTAACATAAATGATTGCTGCAAAGGAATGTGATACACGAGTTCAATAGCGGTTTATTGTGAGCAGCGTGTTTTCGAGTTAGATATGTTGTCAAGAAAAAACTCATGAGGTTGCGTAACATTTAAAAAAAAAGCGAGAGATTGGTTAAAGCTGACTCGTCAATGTTAATTATTTCGTCGCGTTGATTAGATTATCGTATCGATTATTTCTTGCCAGATAGATAACTATCAGGTAAATAAATTTCGTGAATAACACCGTGCTATTCTTGCGTTTTTAATTTTTGTTCGCATTTAATTTAATAGTTATAACGTTAAAAGAAAATAAATACAATCAAAACTAACTTTCTAAATGAATATGCGCGATATTCATTATTATCACATTGGAACGGACAACGTAATAATTAATTAACGATTGCCAATTATTTTATCCATGTCGTCATAAATTCTACGGTAATTGCAGGTTTTGTTCTCGCTATCGTAATCAATAAATTATTGTGAGCTTCTCGATAAAATTCATAAAACGCGGAATCAATTAAGACATGACGTTTTCATATTATTCGATCTCGGAATAGGTTCATGTTCGATATTAACAGATATTAACCGAGGCTAATAATTTTATCCTAATTGATAATATCGATCAATGCTCTACGCGGAGATATCGCTGATCCTCGGGTAGCTATCGGCGAATTTTTCGTGAATAAGCGTCGTGAGAAAGCGAAATCAGAGCCGCGCATATGTGGTCGATGTATCTTTGTTTATGGGCGTGCGTCGTCCACGGCAGCCAACACGTACGTACGTCGGGAGAAACGCAAGATAATTCATGTGAGACGATTCGTACAACGTTGTCGTACGCGATCGAATCTCGTATCCGCGTTTCGCCAGTCGGCACTTCCGCGTGCAATTATATAATCCGAAACAAAAATTCGGAATATCTCCCTTGCGCGCGTTTCTGCGCGCTCAATTACGCACTTCTGCGATGAACATTAGCGATTTTGACGTGTCACGCGTTTCATACCTTTGCAATGGGATCAACAATTGGTTGCACGTAGCTTGAAAATTTATGGACCTATACCTCTATCCGAGATGTTGAAATTGTTGATTGTGGTCGCGTATACTCTCTTCACGTAGGAAATACTGAAGGTGACATCAGTAGAGGAATTACGAGCTAGACTCGTAATATGAGATAGCGGGTTTTCAACATCCAAATTTACACACCTTTTGCAATGATTACACGCACGATCTTACAATGAATTTCTCACTAAACAGATTTCACGCCGAGGACAATAAATTCATGACGGAACTAACGGCCCGTGTCCACGATGCTAAGAACTTGGTTTCTAGTTTCGAGACATGTGTAGCTTGAACTTGGACCAAGTTCTAGCTTCGTGGACTCAGGTCTTAACAGATGACATCTATGAATTTAGCAGAAGCCACACTATCTCGTATTAGGAGGCTATCTCATAATAGGGTACTTTCCTTTACCATTATTTTCAGGATACCCTGTATACGTAGTAGCGCGAGCGTATCCAGAACTGTGCCTCTTGTTTATTGTGAGGTAAAAGTGAAGAAGCGTGCTGAAAAGGTCATGTGTTATAATGCGATGCTTACTTGTGTCTTGAAATCGTACTTTAAATTATTTCACGCGGATATTGTACCTCCCAAGGCCCTCGGACATCTGGAGAACATTTTTTAATGCTGACACGTGAACGTCAAAACAGTTTATTTTCTTTCCGAAATCTAAGAATTGCCGCGAAAGTAGCGGCTATTCTGGTTTGGGATAATATCGACAGGTTATTTTTATCATCACACACACATTTTATAGTTCATTGATTGATTCACGGATATTTTAAAAGAAATCGGTTCTATTGAAGCGCTTGTAGTGACGGTAGAATTAATTTTTCTTACATGCGCATCGTGGCAGTACATTCAGTTCGCCTTGAAAGCCACAATTAAAAAGCTGCATAGCCGCTGCTCTGCTACTCCTTTCTTCTCGCCGTATCTCTTTCTCTCCTGCCTCGGTCAGGCGCGATCTTCTTTTCAGCAAATGAAAGGTTCTATTTTAAGCCGCAGCGCCACGGCAGGATAGGAAAATTGTACTGCGCTGTTAATAGCGCGCGTTGTTTTATGCGCTCGCACGATCAATTTTCTTAACGACCGCAGTAGTACAGTGTAAACTAGCTTCTTCGAGGATAATTGCAGGATGTTGCCTTTTGCATACTCTCGTCGGAGAAGTGCATTAAAATGTGTGCGGGGTTGATAGGTATTTTTAAAAAATCTGAATGTCTAAATCTTTCATCGTGGCTATCTTTAGTCTCTTATAATATCTAAGTTCTTAATATATCATTCAATAAGCACCATATTGGTACATTTTATTTTATTCTGCACGTCAAATAGGCGTTCGAATTGTTCTTCTGAGAGTTTTCCAATAATTTGACTGTGTAGAGATTCAAAATACTTCGAATATTTGAAATCGAAAAGTCTCGAAGTTGCTGAAAAATCCTGAAAGTTTTGAACGCTTGATCCTCTCAAAGTATTGAATGTTTGAAAAATCTTTTTTTTTAATATTTTGGAGTATCGTGATTTTCTTTTAAATGTCTTTTACTTATCTTTGTGTATAAAATGGAAGATAAATTGAAATATAATAACATAAAATGTTACAAAGTTATAGTTTCACGTTTTCAACATCTTCGAGACTTTTAAATATCTTTCGGCTAAAATCTACAGCGACTCGTTCATTCAACATGATTCAATGTGTTGTCAGGCCAGATCTGTTATTCGGTCAAACATAAAAAATTTCACATATTTAACTTTCTGTGGAAGAAAATTTAATTGTACAAGTAGAAATTTCACAAAGTTAACGCTGAAAGAAAAATGAGGCTACCGTACGAGGCTAAAAACTACATGTGACAACTAAATTTCAGTTGAAAAATATGGACAGCTAATATTTAGTTGTGATAGCTAATATTTTGCTACTGTGCCTACTGTATCAGGTGCGACAGCAAACCGTTTCCTGTAATTTAGAAATTTATAGTTAGAGCAGCACAATATTTTTAGCAAATCATGATCAACTACGGTAGCTGTATTTAATTTGAACTGTACGATTTCTTTCTTGTTGTCGCGCAGATTCTAAACGACCGGAGTGCAATTTTTAGCACCGTATTTACGCGTGTCAAAAATGCGATCGAGGACAATTCACTTTGGTCGAGTACCTTTGAGTTTCAAGGGATTAGAAAGACCCTGCCGCTCACTTTGCATATAGCGAAGTGCACTTACTGCGAAGGGGGCCAGTTGCATTTTTTTTTTAGCGTATGAGGGCAGGGGCAGCCTTGAGCTGGCTGCACGGTCGCCCTATCGATTTTGAGGGTTCGTTTTCTGCGTGACCGTGCGCCACAACGTGGGGATTCACGCTCGTATCCTTGATATTTACGATGCACTTTATTAATAAAAGAGCCACCACTCCGTGACACGCGTGGAAGCCTATGCGCGGCTAAACGACGCGTGGAAATGTCTCGCTCTATATTATATACGGGAAACGATATGAAACGGGACTATAAATTCCGTAGTGATATAATAACTTGTGTCAATAAATGGGATTATCACTTTTGGGCGTATTATATAAAACGTATATTTCAGATATTATTTATACAGTACATTATTAATGATTAATTTGAACACTTAACGTTGAAAATCTCAAAAGTTTTTATTTGCGTGATCTAAGTTTGATTTAGTATAATTAAATGTTATGATTTATATATATAGTCATTTTTTTAAAACTAATAAATTATTCTTGATACTTGAAGCATCAGAAACTAAAGAATATCAGCAATTTTCTATTTCTCGAATGGGAAATTTATAACTTTTTATTGAAATAAGTAGTTGCGATTTTTGTTTAAAAACATAAAATAAATTTTTGTTCAATCTATACTTTATATACCTAATCTAGATAACATTTTTTCGAAATATATGAGAAATTCTATCGTTGATGAATTATTTATAAAAAATCGTATCAATTGTTGTCGAAACTCTGAACATGGAGTACTGTTATTGCAAAAGTCTTTACTTTAATATCCTTTGACAGTACAACTGGATAAAATTAATAAGAAAAGGCACCAAGTGATGTTTTACAAAAATTCTATATTGTAAACCGAAGGTTAAATTTCCGGAAGCGGATAGCCTCGGTCTCTATTTTACTTTTCCAGGGCAGAGTTGTTTGTACTGTCGACGAAGATTCGTCAGATGGCTATAATAAACTTTCGAATTGAGCGTTTGCGGCAGCAATTTTATTCGGTAGCTTACAAACACACGGCATTGTCTTCAAGTACACGACTGTATTTTCCAACGTTCCGTTCACCGTGGTTGTCACGATGCCTCAATTATCTCGACGGGGGACGAATAAAGGCTTATCTGTATTTCCCTGTCGTGGTATTGACGTAATTCTGCGGCAACGATCCTTTGTTGTCGCTTTCACCGCAAATTATTAATGCCGTTTGTTTGGCGGTTTTTGTTCGTGGCAGAAATTGACCGAAAGTGAAAAGAGGAAGCGGGCAAAAAAAAGTTCCGCCTTGTTAATTAGTAATTTCTTGGATTGTGGACTCGAGAAATCAGCGCGAATATTGTGATTTGATCTTGGAGCTCTAATCCTTGAAAAAGAAGTTTGTGATGAGAGTTCCAGGGTATTAATTTATTGCTAAAATCTCCTATGCGCGTGCGGTATCTGAGAATTATTATTTTTTTCAGGATTCGGGAGCAGGAGCACCGGCTGACGACGAGGACACTGCGAGGAGCTGTAAGAGGTAAGTCCACACAAGTGATTATTAATTTTTTTTTACGCAAAAGTATCGTGCACCTTTTCTGTGTCGAAGACGTAGATTCGGGAGAGAGCAAAGAATACTTATTAATGCTACACGTAGGAACACATACTTACACGCATTCTGTTATAAGAGTAATTTAAATTATTTTATTTTACATTATAAAATTACACTTTAAATTAAACATTATTTTT
The DNA here is from genome assembly GCF_000949405.1 of Vollenhovia emeryi. Classification (NCBI taxonomy): domain Eukaryota; kingdom Metazoa; phylum Arthropoda; class Insecta; order Hymenoptera; family Formicidae; genus Vollenhovia; species Vollenhovia emeryi. Next base: position 84,845 of record NW_011967179.1, on the reverse strand, counting down.
GTAACGACACGGCAATCTTCTCTTCAAATCTTCCCTGCGAGCTCGGGACACCCTGTATAAACGCGCACATGCTCAGTTTCAATGGCGATAAGATCGAATCGCAAGGCCGTATCATTAAGCGTGTGTCGAGAGTGGAGTCCCCGGGCTCTCATCTCGCGCCTAGAGCGTTCCCGGCCGATTTTCTCGTTTGTCAGCGCATAGTTGCCCTCGGCTACTCGAAAAGTGCAAAATGAAGCGGAATTCAACACGGGTGCGGGCTAATAAGTCGCGATAAGGATAACGACGTGGCTTGCCGAACTAGCTGCCTGTAGACTAGCGGCAATCTGTACTTTGCAAATAATTTGTTCACGCTTTGCTGGCAGTAAAGTTGCTCGGCTTCCAGATCGTCGATCCGATTCTCTTCCGGGATTTTTCATTCGCGAGGGTCGCGCGGGATATTTCGATTGTTCCTCGACTACTTTTCTCATAGTAGGCTTTCGCGAGTCCAAGACGATCTCGCGCGAACCAAGATTGGAGCTTTATTGTCGGACATTCGAGATGCGCCAGGCGCTTTTATTACGTTGGCCGGGCAGCGTTGTGTCTTGCCGTGTTTATGTTCTTGAAGACAGGTATCGGGATGCTGCGACGATCGGCGCTGGTTTTATCGCCGTGCGAATGGATACCTAATCTGAAATTAGCGTATTTTATGCGTGTCTCCGCGATTTTATCTTTAGAATGTTTTGTTTAAACGCGTGCAAAGGGTTCGTCATTTTTACATTGCATTATTTTTCGATGCACTCAAATTTTCTATTAAAATATAATGCACACACCCACAGCAAAAAAATTCCGAATCCAATGCTATTGCACTTCAATGTATCGTAAAATAGGATTGATACAGCGCCAATCATATTTATTGCAGAGAAAGGAATATTTTAATCTTAAATGAAAAGTTCTAAAATCTAAAAAAGAATAAAATGATAGTATGTATCGTCTTTTGTCGAATATCGTGGTGCCAACTTCCGTGCGTTGTAAGGTGGAGGGGAAATTTAATCGAAACGCAAGAATATAGAAACTTACCATACATTTATATAAGCTACTCTTGTCTCAATATAGCAAGTTAATATTTTTTAATTCTATAGAGGAGAATAAGAATTATTGATTTTATTTTGATATTGCCTTATTTTTATACTAAATGAGATGTGAGAAATGCAAATGCGTCAAGAATATTTTTTGTCTCGGTAACAGAAATCCTTTCCGCGGGTGTCTTTTCTGAAATACGATGCAGTATAAATATCATAATAAAGCAATCGTATTCCGTTACGTATATATTATACAATATATGGTTTTACTGTAACATATACAGGGTGAGTCTTTCCATATCCGACAAAATTTTTGAGAAGGTAGAACGGATCGAGATGAACGGAAAAGTTCTGTACCATTTTGCAATTTTCGTAATAGTTAACAAGTAATTAATTATTAAAAATCGTTGTTTTAGGCCGGCCTACCGCCCAATTCGAGCGCGTGGCGAGATGTGCGCATAGCATTATCGATCGCCAGGCGGTCACATCTTGCCACG
>NW_011967179.1:70486-81272 GCF_000949405.1 Vollenhovia emeryi | reverse complement strand
CGCGTGGCGAGATGTGCGCATAGCATTATCGATCGCCAGGCGGTCACATCTTGCCACGCGCTCGAATTGGGCGGTAGGCCGGCCTAAGACAACGATTTTTAATAATTAATTAATCGTTAACTATTACGAAAATTGCAAAATGGTACAGGACTTTTCCGTTCATCTCGATCCGTTCTACCTTCCCAAAAATTTTGTCGGATATGGAAAGACTCACCCTGTATACATGTTATATATTTATATCTTACAAAATCTGGTGTTTATTTGTAGTAGAATTTCACTATAAATATATTGGGGGAACAGAAATTAATTTTCAACTATTTTGACGATATATTAATCATTGCCTTTTGAAAAGATCTATACACACTTGTCTCCACCTGTTTCGTTTGCCCGAATCGTGGTCTTGAAGACGCGGCCGTTTATTTCGCCTTAACATCTCGTCTTCCTATTAAAGATACGCTGCGGTATTTTGCATAAAAATATGCAAACGTGTACACGGCGAGAGACTGCGTTATCACGTTCCTCGAGTCTCTTGAATCAAACGCTTTAATGCTTTATGGCACCGTAAATAAAATCTGGACTTTAAACCGAAGTCGTAAGAGGAGGATGATAAGCATAATGAACTTTTTACGGATCAATTTTACGGTGCGATTCGACGATCTCTCCCCGGCGAGAGGCACGGGCTGTTCGCGCGAGTATCGCGAATTCACGATTGATCGCGCTCCCGGAATCGTGTCGGGCCAACAGGAAATAACGCGAGAACGCGGCGAGGCGTTATTCAATCAACGACGAAAATGAGTTTCCAGCGTTTCCTGGTGGAAGTGCGCGTCTTCGCTTCCTCTACGTCGTCCGTGACTCCAGCTTGTCTTCCACAAAGAAGGAAAGCGCGATGCGCCTCCGCGCCAATTTCCCGGGACGGCGCGACGTGTTTCCAATCTGCGTGCGTAAATGAACGCGCGTACTCGCGGGAAATCCCCACGGAGCCTGCGATTCACTCACCCACTCCGGGCGGCCACCGCTGCCGCGCCGCGAGGAGAAGGCCTCACTCTTAATCGTCCGACTTTCTACGGCGCGTTTGCGTAACATCTCGCTCCATGCGCGGACCGTAAAGTTACGCGGGAGACGTAATCGGACGATTGCTCCGTGGACAGGAAGAGGAGAAAAATCCCCCTGTCGCGCGGGCGGATATTAAGATGCCCCGGCTCTAACGAGGGTCACGATCGTTACGAGAGTTTTTAATCGCGGATATTGCCACGGGCGAGACTTGGAATCCGCTCGTGAATCCGATTTTTCACATAAATGAATAACAGAACAGACGGAAAGCACGTAATTCCTTACAAATCGTCCCGGGGTAAATGGATGGAATTACGGCGGGTTGTGTTCGAACAATTAAGGGGAAAGTTCCTTCGGTAGAAGTAATGGCTTTCGATAGCTTCGATTTCAATGGGTCGAAAATAAGAAGCGGATGAGGAAGTAAATAGACAATAGGAAGTCTCTCACGGAAGTAAATAGACAACGGAACCGTATTGTTCGGTTAACTCCAAATGTGAATCTCACTCTGATATGATTTTTACGAGGGGTAAACCCCGCTGAGGGGATTATGGTGTACAGATTTGCGGCATTACTAGGCGTTACTAGGCATGTTTTGGGCATTAGTGGGCGTCATTTGGGTTTGCTGGAGCATTATAAAGAATCTAAAAAGATAACAGATTAATAAAATTCGCGTGGCTCAAATGTGATGAACACAAATTTGAAGGAATAAAGGACTAAGAGTCGTGACAGGGTGTTAGTGTTTAAATATTTTATTCTAAACTTATTGCGAAATAAATGTACTGCTAAAAAGATAAAATAAGATAATAAGATAAAATAATGCCCACTGGGTATTACTGTCGAATTTTAATGCATTGGTTGGCATCGCTGTACATGATTTTGGTCGGCGATTTACCTCTCGGATTTTTATTTAAAGCTTCAACGTTCAAATACGGAAAACGTAGTAGATAACGGTCTTCCTTAATATTTGAAGAAGAAAAATCGGCTTTAGAGAAAATCTCTGTGATCAGACAACATATACGAATTGGCGTTGTAATTTTCGTTACTGTTAAAATAATATCTTCTCACTGACGTTGTGCAATCTATTTTGCGCCGCCGCGTAGACAAGTTCAGGATTGCTCTCGGTTTTAGATAAAAGTACAATTGGTTATGGCGATATATCACGAATTGATATGCGCATCCCGCCAATTCTATCTCCATATGAAAAGGTCGGTTTCTGGGCAATCAACATTGTAATACAGTACCCTCGATTCTTGCTCCTGGCAGAACCGATGGCCGCCCGCTATTTTTGGCTAGATTGTTCGCAAGGCATTTCAGCAGGGCACGTATCCGATACGCGACCTTTAGTCCGGCTAAAGTTCAGGCTGCCAACGCGAAGTCGTGTACTGCCAGGGAGAAATGTTGACTTGAGCGCAATGCAACGAAACCATTAAGCGTTAAGAGGATCCGTAATGAAAACTTCAAATTCCATTATCTAACCGCTTGTCGTACAGGCCGATTATAATTGCATTTGTTCATCAATGCGCATGGCATTTATATATAATCCATTGAGAGAAGAAAATCGCGTAATACCATATTTTATACATATAGAGGAAAGTCCCCTATTATGAAATAGGCTTCTAATGTGAGATAGCAGGTTTTCAACGTCCAAATTCAATCGCAAATCTTTTTTCGCGTCTATTACACGATCTAACAATGAATTTCCCACTAAACAGATTCCACTTCAAGAGCAATAAATTCACGGTGCAACCAACAGATGACGCTTGTTAATTTAACAGAAGCCCTGCTGTCTCATATAAGAACTTGTCTCTTAATAGGGGACTTTCCTCTGTCATACGTTAAGTTTACAATACAAAATTATTTTTCCTACATATAGCGAAATGTCGAAAAAATTGGAAAAGAACGTTCTGCAGAACATTTGTTGACAATTCTTACATTTTCCGACGGTAATAAATCATCTATCTACTCTAAATTAGACTGACAAAGGATGGATGCTTTGATCTGAAGCATCCACGAAGGTATTCCGTTAAATTCATTATCTTCGGCAAACAAAATGTGCAAACGTATCAATTACAGAACGTAAACAGTTCCAAAGTAATTAAACTGACATCGTGGTACTGATCGAGATTTATAATTGCAATTAAGTTTAGCCCCCCCCCCCCCCTCGTCTTAGACGCGGCAGAAGCGCTTAGTAGGTACTACGTAGCCAATAGCGCAATTATCGCTAATTGCGATCTCCAATCACGGACGACGCTTATTTTAGAACTGCAGTACGATGACTTGAATCGCACAAGCGGATCTAGCCCCACTTATTTGTTACTTATACAACTTCGAAGGTTTAGTAGCGAAAGGAAAATGATTGAACGGATATTTCTTTTAAACATTTCATTTACATTTTTTAAAATATAGGGCTATGTAATAAAAAATTAACATTATCTTCGTTAAACTTATTATTTTTTATGTGCAAAACGTAAATTGAAATCATTCCTTGACTCCAATTTTGACTATTTCGGCAAATCTTTTTGTGATTTTTAATGACGAATATTTGTTGCTTTTTAGCAAAAATTGGTGAAATGTTATTTAGAAATTTATTTCTCTGATTTTCAATATTTCTTCAGCATCTATCTGTACGATCTAAAATGAATATTATTTCAACTTGTATGAATTCGCGAATTTATTGTATAATTATTAACAAAACACGGCATCGCAGTATTAAAAAAAAATTTAATACACGAGAATTTTTATTTAAACCGAATGGAGTTGTGCTTACGTAGAGTCGTACGATTAATATTTTTCTGATATTCTCTCAGGAATAGTCAAAGATATATTCTTTGTTCGATGTTATCAACAGTTTTGGTCTATCAATTTAAATAATTTGATTTTCGTAATTAATACAGTACTTAGATATCAGTTTTCCAATGCGCCACTCTAAAAATTGGTACATCGTAAGTGTTTGAATTATAAACGTTAAGACAGAAACATGTTTGACTTATCAGACACACAATTAGAAAAGCGTTTGAATTTAAAACACTTGCACATAGAAGTGATTGACTTTCAAACACGTTTGTATCAAACATTGCAGAACCTTGTAAAATTGTGTTACTAAAATCGAATACGAGTCAAATTAAAAGATATATCCGTTTGATTTTCAAACGGGAACAAAATAAAAGAAAATTTGTGTTTGACTATTAGAAATTCAAACAGATTTGTATTTCAAACACTGCCTAATTATACATTTATGGAAGAATTGCTTACAAACTTATAATAAAAACTTTTTTAAGACTGAAAGATTAAAAATTTTGACGAACATATACTGTATTTTTGCAAAACGTAACTCAACACGTGTTATAGCATTATTAAAAATGAAACATTTAATCTGCATAAAATTTCAGTTACTCAGAAAATCAAACCCTTTTACGCGTGCGATATATCAAACGCCACCTGAAACCAAACATTTATAGAATGTTTGAAATTTTGCACGCTAATCTTGAAAATGGCGACAATAAAAATGTTTGAAATTTGCAACACTCATAATTTAGAGTGTGTTTAACGTAACGAAACGATAAATTCTAATCTGGAGCAAGTAGGCAACATCGTGCGTTTTCGTTTCTCGCGTGAATTCGGATAGCCGCGAGGCAGCGAGAAATATATTTTCACCCGAATGCAGTTTGTTTCACGACGTCTCGACGACAACACAACACCACGGTTTACGATGTACTTTCACGTTCCGTGTGACCTACCATAGATTTAGAGCCCGACCGCAAACTCATTAGTATCCGTCACGGGGTGGACGTGGCTCTATCTACGTCCGGCGAATCTCCATAATTTTCTGCACGCCTCCTCGCCTTCGCCACGAGGAAAACTTCGATCGCTCGTCATAAGAAAAAGAGAGGGACGTCCGGTGTTTACCGTCAGCCTACGATCCTCGCGAGCGGATTGATGCCCCTAATTTTCCGCGTCACCCGATGGCGCTCGGCCGAACGGACGTGGTACGGCCGTGCAATTATTACACAGTCATAGAGATCGCAATAGCTCGTTGCCTTTAAGGCATTATCTCCAATTACGTAGCGTTTGCGGTTTCGATATACCCCGTGCAGCTATACAATGCAATACCCGCGTATCGAGTTCCACGCTTGTTAACACGCGTTAACGAGTCGAATTGCTAAAAAGCGAGTTAGCGCTCCGCCGATCGTTTTAAGACGTTTGTATGCACCTTAAATATCGCACGCCGGAGCGGAGAGAAGCTGGGCCTCGTAAGAATCTCTGACGACCTGCTCTCGGGGCCCGGAGCCCCGACCGAGGCGGTCTACCTTGAACGGGATTCTTGGTCGTTCGTAAATTTCACTAACAAAGAGTCACGAGACTCGTGAGGATAATAGCCGGATATACACGTATTTTCTCTCACTAACGTGGATAATACCGCGTACACTGATGCCGCTTATTATAGTTTCGCGAGTCCCAATAGTTTTTCGTGCGAGGGAAATGAAGACGAAAAATAATACACGTTATTTCCCGTCCGTATTTCTTATTTTGTTTTCAACTCTGTACTTTCTCCAGCATCGATGTTACCGTAGCTTTCAAAACGTACTCGGTATCGTTATTAACGTTATTATTTTGCGAATTGGACGATAAATGGTACTACACGATAGGACTTTTCCTTCTAACAGAGATTAATGGTGTATTCTGTTGCAATTGATTGTTTCCGTAAGTCCTATTTTCTTATAATTGAAAGCTCAACGTACATGTAATCGTCTGGAACGCGGGCCAATTGCAATTTAAACCGACGAGAAAATTTAGAAATGCATTAATTAATAATCTTTATTTTTTATTAATTTTTAAGGGACTATCAAATAGATATTAATTTTTAACCTAGTGTATAAAATCTTATTATATTCGAAACATATCAGTTTGTATTTTACCTATTTGAGTTCAATTATTTCATAAAATTTTATATCTTCAGTTTCGAACGTCACTTCGATGAATTTTGATTATTTTCCAAGCATTCGTGTCCGATGCTTCAACATTGAAAATATTTCATTGTAGCTTCATTAATGCACACACACGTATTTTTACTGTAAACGCCATTCTTCCTAATATTTACCTGACTTTTCAAGAGTTTCGTACGAGATACGTAACCCTGAACCATATTTCAGTCAAGCATTTCGGGCGAGCGCGAACAATGCGGTCTTGTGCAATTTGAGATTGGATCACGCTCCGAAACTTGCTAATTGGTGTCTGTCTTGCGACATGCATCAGCCGATTGTTCTTGACCGAAGTTCGTAAAGTGCCTCACGCGAAAATACTCTTGAAAGTATACCGGAATTATATTTACGGCGAAGTGAGCACATCTGTTTGAAGATTCCAGTAAATTCATTTGATTTGTAGGAAAGGAAATTTTTTTATTAATATTATACTTTAGAAAAAATATATATATAAGAAAAGCGGCATTGACATTTTATATATAATATTAGAAATTGAACTACATGAGAAATAATTGTAGACTGTTTACTTTCGACAAACTAAAATTACAAACTCGTAGTAAATTACACAACGCTTGTTTTCAAGTTACTTTTATCCTTTTAAGAAATAAAATTTCAATTTCGATCTCTTGATTTGTTATGCAATTGAAAGATTGAGCCTAAAAATATGTTACATTAAAGCTGCTAGAGTGATTTTGCAGGTTTTATCACAAACGTTTGAATTGATGAAGAAATATCTGTAGTTGCAAAAAGTGATAATTCTGTATACCGTCGTTTACATCGGCTCGTTACATCTGGTCACTTGCACGCTCTTCGCGCGTGAAGATCGGCGCGAGAGAGAAAATCTGTTTGAGAGAACAGCATATAGACAGTAACGCGGAAAACAGAGTGACGGCCACTTCAATTTGTACGATACGAAGACGGACGTTCGTCTATACACAGAAAAATTTCCATTGGATAAATCGATCGAGTAGTGTTTCCGATGGAAAACTACCCATCGATTTTTTCGATTCAGTTTTCCGATTAAATTATGGATATATTCGATGAAATCTATCTAATGGAATTGCAGTTACTAATGAAAAACCGATTATATTCTTTATCGGATATACAGTTTAGTCGAATGAATCCGTTTGTTAATATGCAATTGAATTAGGCCAGGATATTTTTCTCACACTGAAAGAACCGTATATTAATAATAAATGTAAGAATTTTTTGTGTCCGGTCTTAATAAATATTTCTTTATAGTTAATACATATTTCTTTATAGTTAATACATGGTATATTAAGAATTACCAATATTATATATTAATTGATGATATTTTTACTGTACGGTCACGTACATTACTATTTAATATCACGAATTTATATTAACATTTATATATTTCTGACAAAGTAATCGAGTTCAAACTTAGGGTATATTAATAATTATTAAAGTATTTTTCTCGGTGCACACTTTCAGGAAGGATTTCTGTTACTGAGACAAACAATATTCTTGACTCATTTATATTTCTCACAATCTCATTTAGCATAAAAATAAGATATTATTAAAATAAAGTCAATAATTCTCCTCTATCGAATTGAAAAAGATTGACTTACTATATTGAGACAAGAGTAACTTATATAAATGTAAGTTTCTGTATTCTTGCGTTTAGAATAAATTTCCCCTCCACCTTGCAACGCACGGAAGTTGGCACCACGATATTCGACAAAAGACGATACATACTATTATTTTAGGGTGCGGTCAAGCTGCCACTACGAATGCTTTGAAGTGTTTCGAGACCGGTCAATGTATCACTTGCAAACGCTTCAGCAGTACCAATGACGTCACTGAAACGTCACAGATTTCCCCCTCTATTTCGCTTCCAATGCTACAGCCGGAGAGGTAGTACGGCTGAAGCGTTTTTTTGAATTCTCGAAAAGCGCGGCAAATTGCACATGTTAGGTTACATGTGAATTGGTGTGAAGCAATGTGTGTAGCGAATGTGTAGTGCAAATTATCGAAAATTGGTTAAGAAAATGCCTAATCTAACTTTATTTGATGAAATATCTCAATTCACTGGTAAACGATGGTATTATGTGTTCGACATAACCTTCAATTTTGTTATTATAAGGTTCACTTTCGTCTGTAGAAATAGCTTTAATTACAAACTCATCTTCGTCATCTAAATATGACAATGGCTCCAAAAAATTATTAACACACATTAATGTAATTATCTTCTCTTTTCTATTCATTTTTACACACGTATGTACAAACACATATGTTTATCCAACCTTCGAAGCGTTGGTAGCGCCACTTTGACCGTGTACTATAATTAGCTTTGCAACTTCGATAGTGAACATTGACCGGCCCTTTGAAAGCATTAGAATAAGAGCGATTGAAGCGTTCTGTAGAGTCTGTTTGACCGCACCCTTATTCTTTTTAGATTTTAGAATTTTTCATTTAAGTTTAAAATATTCCTTTCTCTATAATAAATATGATTGACTCTATCGATCCTATTTTATGATACATTCAAGTGTAATAGCATTGGATCCGGCAATGTTTTCTGTGGGCGCAGTGTACATATTAGTGACTGATTTTCAGTGAGTCACGTAGAGATCCTTTTACGAAGGTTTTGCAGTATCTGCTGCTGATGAATCATTGCCAAATTTATCTGTTTTCGCTGCCGCAAAATTGTTTGTTAAATCTTGCCTTATCTTTGGCGGCTTCATTTCCAATCTCGCGTATTCTTCCGACTTAATTGGATACAATTTTCCTGAGATATATTAATTCCATTATATTAAATCATACAGCGTGATACGTGAAAATTCAATCGCATTTCAATGCCCTCTAAAAATCCATCAGTAAATCATCACTGAAAACAGTGAATAGTCACTGATTTACAGTTATTGACTTTTAGAGAGTGCATATTCATAGTCTTTTGGATTTCTTTTGTAGAGTTTTTTTTTTATGAGGAACGAAATGGGTATTAACTGTTCGAAAATCTGCATGCAGGTAAAATTGTATGGTGAACTAAACGTTCGTGTGTGTTGATTGGCTTTGCATATTTTCACGGAGAGCATCCGGGATTTCGTAATAGGAACGGTAAGGCAGGGAAGCTTAAACAAGTGACTTTAAGATACCGTTCATTACTGTGCCTTTTGTGCCGCGTACGGATAGGATAATAGTGATGGTTGTAGTAATTACGCATCCCGATTTCCCCCCTTTTATTTTAATTCTCCCCAGTTTAAATTTACCTCGCGTTAACATTTCACAATCACGTGTAACAGAGTAACAAAAATAATTCGAACCACAATAATACAGAGCGCCGGAAAGTCATCTGTAGAGGATAAAACATTTTCAATTTTCTGTGCAAAAAGTATACTACTGCCTGCTAAATTATCTCCGCATCTTGGACTAAATACTTGAACGTTTGTTTATGTTTATCGATTGATAACAGTCACAGCTGATTTTCTTTTTAAACTCTTCACATCTTTATTTTGTGACTTTTGAGTTCTATACAATATTGAGAAGATCATATTACGCGATATCATTTGAGGGAACTAATCGGACAGAATATGAGAGAAGTTTGTGTCAGTTTTTCGTCAAAATTCTTAGCGCATAGCCACATAATTACGCTCGTAAGAGGAGTATACTTTTGCGGTTTAGAAAAAGACTTCTTTTACCTGGACGCGCCACATGCAACGTGATATCTATTTTTCTTCGCGAGAAGGAATTCTGAAAGATGACAGCTCGTGAGACCCCGAATCTCGGGGCCCATCGATCGTCGCGATCGTGCGCGGATGCTTGTTTCGAGGAGCTCTTGAATAATTCATGCACGACCGCGCGTCCTCGTCGTCGGTCAGTCTGGCGCGACTGTAATCCCCCTTCCTTCTATGTAAGCACAATGTCTGGTCTGAGGCCTCGTGTAAAAAAAAAAAGGCGCGCGATGATCGAGATGTTGTGCATTACGTTTCTGCGCTTCTCACGCTGCATATCTTTTCGAGCAAGGCGGAGATGAAACCGGCAAGAGTCGTGGACAGAGTCGACGCGAGCCGTTACGAGAGACGGCTAGATTCGTGATTATTTTCATTTGGGCTTCCATCTATTTTTTTTTCATGTAACCTGGAATTGCAACGTTTTTTTTCATACACGCGCGAATTGCAGTGACACGTGAATATTAATGACACGAGATCCTGCGACGCGATATGATTGTACGCGATGATTTTAACATTTTTTTTTGCTGACACTTTAGTCTCGTATTGGATGATGAAAATCCGATTTCTCACCGGTGTCAATCAATCTTAATCGCATTTTACGTGACAGGCATATCTTTCTGTTTTAACATTATAAAGGCAGAAAATAAAACGCGTCTATCATGTGGTTAAAATTAACTGTGTATTTATTAATTTAGAATCTTACACTTTTAAATTTTAATAATATCTCACTTCATGTGCGCGTTAGCGCAGGGTATTTTTGCGATGGTAATAGATAAAAATCGACGCATGCTACCCTTTGAACTTTCCGCCACTTTTCCTCGCTAAGGAGGCTTTAATCGCGCACTCATAAGCGGCATTACGCACTGTTACTCTGGCCACGATGAGGTAACTGCGTGCAATGAAGCACTGTATATTTACTAAGCAGAACAAATCTCCATTATGTATTTTATGTTAAAGCCACTCACTTCAGACAATAACTTATGCTGTGATTAAAACCACGTAAAACGAAATTATTTTATATGCACAATATAATTAAATATTATATATATATATTAATTTAATGCG
>NW_011967179.1:59497-65389 GCF_000949405.1 Vollenhovia emeryi | reverse complement strand
AGACCCTCTAATAAGAGTCTGGCCATAACAGCGATTGTGGCAAAATCCTACGAGAGAGAAAGATATATATTTGCTATCTCGAGATAGCAAATATATATCTTTCTCTCTCGTAGGATTTTGCCACAATCGCTGTTATGGCCAGACTCTTATTAGAGGGTCTCTAATATACCATAGCTGCCGCGATTTTACTTACGAGTTCGGCGGCCATCTAGTGGCAGCACCGAAGTTTTATAAGCGCCTGGCCAAATAATATAATTATTTCATTGAAAGATATTACTTCAAATAATAGTGTTTTTTCTATCAAATAATACTGGTTGTTTGAATAAAACAACAAAATTCTTATTCAAAACATATAATGTTTCGTATAAGCATATATTGTTTCAATGAAACAAATTTCAACCAAATAAATAGGAATACTAAATCCAAAGAAACCGTTCTCTCTGTGTATATACGCATTTTAATTAAATTAAAAATAATAGATTTACAACGTTGCGTTTGTAAAACCCGCGTGGATTCGCGCGAAAGAAACGCGGTAGATTTAAATGGTTGGCTGCGTCGTAAATACCAAGCAAAAAATAGCATCGAGGAAAGGCCGGAAAGTGCAAAGGGGAAGGGCATCAATCTCAAGGGCGGAGAAATAAAAATGACGGACAGAATTACACTTTCACGACTCCTCATTGTGCTCTCCTGTCATTTGCGTAATCGCCCTTGAGATTTAGCCCCTTCCCCTGCGGTTTTCCGGTTTTTTTTCCTCTCGTTGCTATTTTTCGCTCGGTATACATTATCTTGTAACATGGGATATGTATATCGATACGCGTTCATCAGTTCTCATTGATAAGCATCTTCTCTAGCGTTACTTGCTCAGCGAACGGAAGAAGTGAAACGCGAATAAATAACATTTCTCAAAGCGTCGATTACTTTACTAGTTTTTTTTAGTTTATTCATTCTCTTTTTTTGTACTTTGAGCTTGATAAATATCTTCGATCCGCTTGCTGGCATTTGTGACGTTCAAATCGAAAAATAAACTCGAGATTTTTTTTAACAATTAATTTTATTAGACCTTGTAGCTTGTTCGTTCTCACCGTTTTGCATCTTGAGCTTAATAGATAGCTTCAATCTTTGCTTTTATTAGCGCCCGTGGCTTCCAAAGTGAAAAATAAATTGGACACTGTTATCGTTTTAAATCATTAACAATTGTACTTGGTAAAATTAACATCTGCTTAGTGATTAAAAACGATAATCGTCTTCGATTTATTTTCTAATTTGATTGTATGCGCATATAAAAGATATATGTGAAAATAGATTTGTCGACATAAATTGGTGTTAGACCCGCATCCATATTTAACGCGAAAGATTTATTTTCCTATAAACGATCCAACACACTTTCGCTAGAGATTACGTGCCATTTCAATCTTTTAGATAGGCTCTCTTTTCTCCACAGTACCGAGAGTACATCAGCAGGAGATAAACCAAGTTGCGGGTTCGTTAGACCCATTTGTCATCCTTCCCTAGGCTCTTGATGAGACTGTAAAAAGTGATATGACATGTATCGCGGAACAGATTTTCACATCGCATGTCTTAACGCGATATTACGCACGCACTATTAGCTTCCTCTGCAACGGATACTAGTAAATCTTCAAGTGTATAAAAATTCGTCGAGTCGAGTTATTTCTGCGTATTGGAAAATCACTCAGTTTGCAGTGATCGATTTTATTTTGAATAATTGTGGCTTTATAATTATTGAACTAACACGGCAGTTTATCTGCGTTTGAGTCCATGAGCTTTTGCCTATTTTACTCTTTTTTACCCTTGCACTTAACTTATTAATTAATTAACTTATTTCTCCAACTTATTATCTTACTTTTTATCTATGTGTTTTGACTGTTTTTTCACTCTTACACCTAACTTATTAATTAATTTATTTCTCTAACTTATTGTCTTACTATTTATTTATTTATTTTTACCCGTAATAATTTTAGACATGATATTATGAATTTGCTGCCACAGACTCATGAACTCATTCTGTTTCGGTAAAAATTAATATTTTCAGGCAACATTAGGTACTTTCCTTCTTTGTACGTACTTGAAGTTCTTTTCTTTGTATTGCGGTTTGAGCATTTGTAATTTGTTTCCAGATTGTACTTGAAAAGGACCAGATAAAGAGGTCGAAACGTTGTGACTTAAATAAATATCACTTTTTATCAGTCTGGTCGACTTAAAAAAATTTTTTCCCTTTGTTTAATTACTACTGGCGGCACTTTACTCAATTTTGTTTATCTGCATTTGTTAATGTATAAATTACGATGCTGCTTTTACTATTGCAGGAGATTGCGAGAATCTATTTCTCACAGTAAAATATCTTAACTTAAGAATAAATTAACTGGCTTTGTTTTTAAAGGGTGAGCTTCTATGTTTCCATTTATATTCGTATATATTATTTAAATACTTTAATAATCTTATTATTAATTAAGATTATCTCTAGTTTTTCGTAATTATATCTGTTTTATATTGAAAAAAAGAGCAGTGAAAATAGAGCTATATTAAAAATCGCCAGTACCGAATGCAAATAGTTCTACCGAATAGTTCTGGCGGATAAACTGCGAAAATTTGTTTAACCGGGAATCAATGGCACCTCTATCGGAAGTTCGTAAATAGTCTTTGTTTATCAAGCGAGACAGATGGGGATTCCAGACTGTCCCCTCTTTGTACAAGGTTTCTCCGCGAACGTATTAGCGTTTATATGTTGTTCATTCGCGTTTTGCATGGATGAGCTGGCAAATCGGAGCAAACGTATATACGACAATCGCAACGAAGGTCGATGCACCGATGATGTCAGCTGACATGTGTATGAATAACGTGACGTCGGTATGCGTGGCGTTTATCGCGAATGCACTGTGCATCACTAGGATCCGCGTAAGCACTGTCTAGAGATGTCCGCATATTTCGGATAAGATAGAGCGGGGCTATTGTTCAGTTAGAGAAAAATTCGGATAAAACGTTTCCGAGACAAAAGCCAGGAAACCCCAAGAGGCTCCCAGGAGATGACTCACAGAGCTCCTACCCACGTTGAAAAGTGTTCCTTTCTGTCTTGAAAATTTTTTATCCGAATTTCTCTTTAATTGAACACTGCTCTGCACTGTTACTCAAATATCTGTGGACTCAACGTATCTTGAAATATCTTCCTTGAAACTGTTTACGGGGTCACATTACTGGGCGTCACTACACGGAAAACGAATGTAGCTGCGGTAGCTAAAAACTGCATGTGGCAACTAAATTTCAGTTATAAAGTATGGACAGCTAATATTTAATTGTGACAGCTAATAGTTTGCTATTGTGCCTATTGTATTAGGTGCGACAACACACTGTTTGCTATGGTTTAGAAATTTATAGTTAATGCAGCAAAATATTTTTAGCAAATGACGATTAGCTACGGTAGCGAAAATTGTTTTCACTGTTGGCATTTTTGGGTATTAGTTTGGGTATTAATAGCCTTGCTGGGGTATTGTAAAGATAAAATAATATAAAACAAGATAACAAGGTAAAGTGATGCCCACTGGGCATGAGTAGGCATTGGTGTACAGGATTTTGGTTAGAACGCACGAGAAAAAGAATATTTAGTTTTCTCTTAGAAAGATAATTTTAATAAGATTGATGGAAATTTTATCTAGATTAATAATAAATGTATGCATAGTATAGTAATAATATACTAGGTCGTCGTCGATATAGAATCAATAATTAACACACATAAATATTCATGGCGACGCGACGCGGCTTTCCGAGAGCTTTAGCGGCTTATTCTTTCACGCGTTAAAGAATCTGATAGTTTGGCCACTCCGAAAAGAGTTATCGAGGGAGGCCGACAGGATTTCTCCCTGGTTTTACGTCATTGGTATGCATGACGTAAGAGTTCGATGCACTATGAATATTGATGTTATTCCTTGCATAGTCCGTCACGCATTAGCAATTCGCCTGCACTTGCTCGCAAATCATACGCAAACATTTTCGCGCAAGGCGGACTAATAACTATTATCGCGTACGCCGCGGATAAAAACATTAATAACATCGAAATACACCGCGGAGTCATTCTACTATCTTGTAATCTTAGAAACAACACGACCTAGTTTCGCCTACCCTACGGGCATGTAACCGCGATTTCAATCACACGAGACCGGTTGACGCAGATGATTAATGCGTCGCATGCGCTCCCCTTGACAGTGAAAAAATTCAGAAACGATTCGTGTAATGAGATCTCGAAGGAACGGTCTACTAGCGTATAGGATGGCGCGCGATGAGTCATTGTTCGCAATAGGGTGGTTGAAGTCGTAAGTAGGGAACGATGCTTGGGTCGAAAGAATCTGTATTTCAATGAATATTCGTGTAAAAATTAGATTCCAGCACTGCTGTGTAACGCGTCACTTAAAACCCTACATCTTCTATCCTTAACATTTTATTCTGACCATGCACTCTTCACAGAGTGCATTCTATCTTATTATTCTAGGCAAAGTGTCGGATAGTCTATTAATATTTATGCAATTCGTTAATTGTTCACTTTCTTTGCTCCTATTTTTGTATTGCAAACCGTAAGTTGGTTTTGACAACACTCGTTATTTTATAATTAAATACAAATACACACACACGCGCGTGCGCGCGCGCGAATTGTATTATAAACGAGGCATAAAATATTCGAAACGTTTCGATTTTCTGTCTAAAATCGACTATTCATGCGCAGTCGTCGAGTAGCAACTAATCGAATATATATCTAGGTTACTTTGTTATATAAAAGTTATGATATATTTATAAAGCAGTGGCAACAGTAACTGGTACAGTGGGTCAACGGTGACAGATGTTCATTGTGAGAAAAGAGCGTTATGGTTTTTGACAAACTATTCTTCTGAAACTATTCCTTGTAGCGAATCTTTTATATTTGCACGTGTATGCGTGCGCGTGTCCGTCCCTAAAAGGCTGGTCGAAAACACTGATTCGCCCATTAATCGTTGCTTCGGGACTGCGCATGAATATTCGACATTAAATATAGACGGAAATGTTCTCAACGTCCTCGATCGATTGAGTATCGCGCCTGATAGATGTCTGCGATTCTATTCGATTCGAATAAAAGTGAGATACTGGAAATCGGGAGGAAATCTCGGTGAATTTCGTTGTCGATCGCTGGCAATCCGACGAATATGCAAACGAGTGCGATTATGGACGTAAGAGCCGCGCGATTGTTCTCAAATCTCACGATTAGAATGTGCACGCTGCTTTTTGATCGGTTTGTACGACTGGCTGTCATGCCCTCAGGCATTATTACATACAATTGGCTCTCTCATTACGGACAATTGCTATGATACCACGTACGTAGTGTAACACGCAATACATTTCTGTAAATACATCCGATGGTGTAATGTAATAATTCCGAGATGGATTTACAAGATTGTTCGCTGATTAAGAAGTACTTGACGCCTTTTAAACCTGTTTTATACACGATGCTCTTTTGCTGGGGTAAAATTCTTGCGATACGCAAAGCGCGATCAAATGTTTGGCGTAGAAGATCCATAATAAATAGGGGGTGTGTCTTCGGGGAGGTAGGCACTAAGACGCGCCACTTCTTAATTTTTGGCGAGAGAATTTACGGGGTGGGACCAGGATGCCATCGTCAGATTATACAATTAAGGAGGCATCTGTTGCCTCCGTTTAGCGATCGAGTCAGGTGGACAATCGGATGAGACTTCTCATAAAATGAAACAGATAAAATTTAATCTCAGGGGGAAAATCTGCATTAACCTTTAGAGGGCCGGGGTTTTATGAGCTTTTAATCCTCTTAGAAAATTCCCAAATATTGTGCCTATATCTTTTATATAACCTATACAAGGTTCCGATCACACGTAGAGACTA
>NW_011967179.1:41219-57175 GCF_000949405.1 Vollenhovia emeryi | reverse complement strand
GGTTTTCTTCTTACGAGAAAGTCTTATATCGCGCGTCCCTCTAGTGAGGACATTCTGAACCACTTCACTTTTGTTCACCATGTGATTAGTAGGGTAGATGATAGAAATGTGGTTAAATTTACTATCATTGTGATTGTATTTACTACATATATAAAAATAATTAACTAATTTACTATTCATTACCCGGATATTTTAACAGAATAATAGTTAAAACTTATATTTTATAGTAAACTTTTCAAATAGTTGGCATCACTGTGTCTATATGGTTGTTATTACTAATATTCTAGTAATAATTACTATAAAAATGATATTCCTGACTATAATTATTTTACTATACAATTATAGTTTCAAATACTACATATCTTTCTATCAGTGTTGAAAGAAAAGATAAGTAATTTTCTACAAATGCATAAACTTATCCGTACTTACAACATCTTTCTACGAGAAAGTCTTGTACCGCGCGTCCCTCTAGTGAGGACATTCCGAACCACTTCACTTTTGTTCACCATGTGATTAGTAGGGTGGATGATAGAAATGTAGTTAAATTTACTATTATTGCGATTGTATTTACTATATAAAAATAATTAACAAATTTACTACTCATTATCTGGATATTTTAACAGAACAATACTTAAAAGCTTATATTTCATGGTAGTTTTTTTTTAAATAGTTGGCACCACTGTGTCTATATGGTTGCTATTACTAATATCCTAGTAATAATTACTATAAAAATGATATTCCTGACTATAATTCCTTTACTATGCAATTATAGTTTCAAACACTACACAATTTTCTATCAGTGTAATGCAAAATGAAGAAAAATCGTACGCGATGAAAATGTACCGATGCCGGTTTTGGTACAGAGAGAAGCCCCTCTCCTCTCGCCGCGATGCGTGTGTGTGCGCGCCTTCTCTCGATCGACCGAGAAGCCGCTACGGGTGTACGCGCGAGGTCGGGTGGTGGGGCGTCGACCGGCGGCGGCGGCGGCGGCGGCGATGGCGGCGGGGGAAAAAGAGGAGCCCTCGGCCGCCTAGTTGCGCGCCTGCTCCGCTCCGGCCGGCCTCAGTAAGCCTCAGTTGCCTCGCGACCGTGCGCCCATGTACGTCGACCGCGCGTCGACACGGCGCGTCGTTACCGCCTCTCGCTTTCGCCCGCGCGGATGCGTGACCTGTCGCGCATCGCGAACCCGGCGCGAAGTGGAACGGTGCTCGCGCGCCTCCCGGAGTCGCCGCTCGCGTTCGTCGCGACGCGCGCCGTCGTCGTCGGCGGCGGCCCGCCGTCGTCCGCGCTCGCCGACGATGTCACGGGGATACGCGACGCCCTGAAGCGCCGACGCCACGGCGACGCGCGCCATCCGCGATTCAATGTTGCGCCGGCGAGGTGGAAATACGATGGAGTCGGCGAGCGGCTGACCGCCGCCGAGGTACGCGTCGTCAGCCGTGTGCGCGGAGTGCCCTGCGAACTGACCCCGATGGTCTTCGAGAACATCGAGATGAGGAACCCCGCGGGGTTCCTGCTCGAGGACGCCAGGCACGGATACATCCAGTACATCAGGTACCCCGGCTTTTCTTTTCTCCCCCTTCTCGCTCCTTTCCCGCGGCCTTTTTCGCGTCGCGCCGCACATTTCGCCGGGGGAGAATCGTGCCGGCGTGAATTGGCGTTAATTCGGCCGAGCGGACTGGACGTCGTCGCGGGACAAAAAGCTCCGGGACGGACGCTCGAGACGCGCACGCGAGATCGAGAAAACGACGGTTACGGCAACGATTGCGACCCAGAACGGGACATGTGATCGCTCATTCAAGATTGGGCGAACCGCGCACGGCCGCGGAGAGGCCATGCGCCGGGTACGCGCGAACGTCCGCAACGCGTCCATTGTCAGGCGCGTATTGTGAATCTTTACGGAGCATCTGCGCCGAGCCGCGCTATGCAAATCGATCCCGCGGAACCGCTAAATATTTAACAGCGCGCGCGCATCCCGATTTACGTTACGATCGTCGCGTTTCCTCGACTCGCGCCGCCGCCGCGCCGGTCTCAATCGCGTCAGTGTTTATTTATGTACAGCTGCCAATATCGCCGCTGATATAAGCGGCTGTTGTGCAAATACGCGAGGCTGCAACGAGAAGGCGTTCGAGAACCCGGCAATTTCACACTTGACGGCTCGCTTGTTATCAATTAATCGCGTTTCTGATCAATTAAGTGTCTCGCCTGAGAAAATACCTCGCGGTTGCCCGATCGCGGTGTTCGCGTCTCGTTTCGCGGGGACCTTAGCGCCGGTACATTGCAGCCTTCTTCGAACAAGTCTCTCACCTTCCGCGGGATTTTTAAATCGCGTCCAACGTACAGCGCCGGCCGCGAAAGTCGTCGTAAAGAAAATGTCTACGTCGCATTTGTCGCGTTTTGTTTTCTGGCGCGCGAGTCTTTTCCAAAGGTCTGCGTGCGCGATGCTGGAGCTTGGTCCAAGTTCCAGTTCCGAGAAATGTGCGTCCAATTGACTTGTAGGTTTCACGGTGTAGCCGGAAGTCGATGGGCTACGCATTTCTCGGAACTTGGACCAAGTTCTAGCACCGTGGACGCAGGCTTTAGTAAAGAGTCCGTGGGTTCTAAGCGACCAAATGGAAATCTCGACGGAGATTTGCGAAAGAAAACTGAAATGGATTTGCCGCTCGCTGAGCGGGGTACAATGAAATGGCTGAAATGGTGTCGGACTGGAGTCCTCTCTCTTTCTCTCTCAGAAGAAAAGCGGCAAGATCAAGATAGGAGGACGACAAATAATTTGGGGACGAAGCGGCTCGAATAAAATTAAAAGGATACACTGAAAAAAATTTCTGGTTGAATATGGACGAATCAGATAATTCCTTTAGGATTTACCAGAATTCCTGTAATCCTACAGAAATTCTGGTAAATCCTAAAGGAATTATCTGATTCGTCCATATTCAACCAGAAATTTTTTTCAGTGTAGGTTATTTCTCCCCTTCTCTCCCCCTGGACTGAGGTCGAAATTTGAAAACAGGACGTGTTGGAAATTCGTCGCGGAGGCCCTTTACTCCAGCTTGGAGCTACCGGACTGTGCACACAGTAAAAAATAAAATGTTAATGTTAACATTCTTTTACACGTCCCAAAACGTCCACTCTAAATTTGAGGCTAAAGCAACATTTGTCGCGCGTGTTACTTTTCGACGAATTGTAAATGTTAATTAATCAACGCTGCACTTGACATTTGTGTTTAGGTTCGTTCAACCTTAAGTGCGATGTAGTAAAAAAACAGACCGGATAAGTAAATTGTACGAACAGTTACAAATCGGAATAATTGAAGTAGCTTTTAAGAAATGTCGATGTCACGCGTTTTGGTTGATTTTGTGAAACAGTTGTGTTAAAAGAACTCGAACTAATATTCAATGTTTAAATAACATGCACAAAGTTATTATGTCAACATAAATATGACACATGAAAGTGTCACGAAAATAATAACATGTACGTTTTATGTTAAATTTTACGTTGAGGTGAGAATCAAAGCTTGGTGACGCGAGAAAGTGTTGACATTTGAACGCACCATTTTTTACTGTGTACGCACGTAAATCTGCGGGCAATAGCGGAACTCGTTAATATTCCTAATCGCTTTTTATTCCCAAGATCCGAGATTAGGGATATTAACGAGCCCCGTCGTTGCCCGCAGGTTTACGCGATTCGCGAAAGAAACTTGGTGGCGAAGCATTTTTCAGACACGCGATACACAAAATCACTCCAATCTGAGAGGGTCAGTTTGGGTGTACGGTGTTTGGCGTGAAAGGGACGAATAACAAATCGATCGTCGCGTTTAACGTACACACAGAAAAATATATAAATATTATTTGTTCCAAGTACTTGATAAGTTTATATATCCGCAAATCTATCATAATGTCGTTGCAAGTGTTATATTTACTCAAAACATATTCTGGTTCCTATAGTAAGTCTAGTACTTGAAACAAGAATACATAGAATTATTTGAAGCAAAACAATTTTGTTTCTTCTGATTTTGTTAAAAGAAGCATACGGAATTCTTCAATAAGTTTTATAATATATTTTCTTCAAAGAAAAACAAATGTTTTCTTTGAGTATAAGATGGCAAGCTTTTCTAAGACTAGTAACAAGTATATCTTAAAACTATTATTAAGAAAATATTCTTTGTTGAAGCGAACTATTACTTAAACGGAATAAAATAAACTGAGTAATTACTTTTCTTGACTGTACAATAATATTTTTCTGTGTGCAGCGCCAACAATACGGACTCCCCGTGCACGTTGCACGTGTTCGCGGTAACGTAACGTCGGGTTGCTCCGTTGTAAAACGGAGTCGTACATCAGGTGTCATTTTCGAGGTACAGTGAAGCCGGGTATCGAATGAACGCAGTCCGCGCGATGGGAGTCCGCATGAGCGATCTAATCCGGAGGGATCGATAATGCGCCTTAATCCTACCGGCGTAGCGAAGTCATTGCTCATCTTGCGGCGCGGGCTTAAAAGATTATTGCGGATTATAACGGAGAATTCCTCCGGGCGCGAGTCCGCATCGAGTACTCGTAGTAATCACGTGTGTCGAGGCGATCGATTTGACGGTAGATCATCTCGTGGGAATAACGTCGTTTGAACAAAATGTATATCGAGGTGCGGCGGTTCAGTCTTTTCAAATGCCGCCGAGGTATCGATGTAGGCTCGTTTTGGCTTGTGACAAGTGTCTATGAGAACTATAATACACTGTTAGGTCAGCCATAACTTACGTAGGAAGAATTATAAAAATGTGGTTGGCTCCTAAAGCGAGACTGACGGAAAGAAAAATGTAGATGCCGTAGCTAAAAACTGCTCGCGGCAAGTAAATTTCAGTTGTAAAATATGGACAGCTGATATTTAGTTGTGACAGCTAAATATTTTGCCTACTGTGCCTATTGTATTAGGTGCGACAGCAAACCGTTTGCTGTGGTTTAGAAATTAATAGTTGCGGCAGCAAAATATTTCAGGCAAACCACGATTAGCTGTGGTAGCGAAATTTTTCTTTTCAGTGCTGTAAATTATAGTGAGATTGCGGTAACTGCAACCACTTTTTTCCTGTCAGTGTAGGGTAACCCTTTTTAAGGAATCCCGTTATCGTCCTTTTCGGGGCCTTCAACTGCCTCAATTAGCCCCAACAATTTTTTATTCGAGATATTTCGACGGCGCGTCGCTTTAGCGTCTGCTCGAAAGTGAAGGAGCAATTCTCGAAATAACGCATAAAGGTACTAATTGCACGTAAGCTGAAAGCTTACGGCGCTATTCCGATCGGTTGTGTGCCATTAAACAGATTTTCAATCGAGCTATCCTGTCTAAGCGCGGTCTTATTCGATCGCGTTTTACTATTACTTCATTTTGGCGCGTACGAGCGCGAGTTCCTGCCGCGAATGATGTCAGGCCCCGGCTTAAGTGCAGACCAAAAGGATCACTCGCGGCTTCCTTTTAATCCCACTTTTCGCCGTGAACTTTCTGGTTGACCGAGAATTAGTTAGTTAACCGTTAGGAAATAACGGTTTGCAGAGAGCAACAAATCTTGCCTTTTTATCGGTACACATAGTGGCGATATCCCCTGGAATGTCCGCAGCGCTGCATTATGTAATTTATTATTTGTTGCACGATGTGCCAGATATACTGAATATGCCTGATCGATCGCATGCTTGCTTATTATTGAAACAATTTGTAACATTACGTATGGTATGGACGTTGCATATTTGAATGCAAAGACGTTCAGTTAATGTCTTTATCGATGAGAAAACAGTCGTCGTAAAATATTGGACCGTCTATGAGAGACGTGGACTCAATTTGGGATATTAAAACATTGATAGGATCCGTCGATAAGAATTTCTCTATACTTTTCTACATGTTGACTCGGTAACCGCATATTTTGAAGTATATCGATGTTATTAACGTGTGATATTTTGCAGTTGAAAATCGCACATCTTGCAAATTTTAACCGCGAAATAGAATTTATCGCTAAAAGTGCAGTTAGCTCCGTCACATGGGCATTTCCTTTATTACCTTCTCAAACGATGACCTTTTTAAGTAACGACTTTGCCGCTTTTCTCGCTGATTATCCTCTCGGTTAGCTCGCGTTTCCTTCGCACGGAATACCCTTTTGCAAAAGCGATCCTCCAACGAGAGTTAATTGAGAGATCAGAAATTACGCGGGAGAGATACTCCTCGTACCGTTAGCGATGGTCCAGTTTAAGATGGTGGGATACTTGGCAACGCAGCCTTCACCGGCACACGAACCGTACTCTTTGTTGTTTTTTTTCGAACCGCAAGGGTTCCTAACCGATCCTCTGCCTACAACAGGCTGCAGCTCGAATAATGCCAACCTCGGCAAGGCATTCAGTCTGAGAAATCGCAATCGATATGTCCGGGGAATAGAGTTTTATAGTCTGTCTGTAAAGAAATGTGAGATCTAATTAGTATAACTAAATGAAACAACAAAATATATAAAAGACCGTGTACCAGTCGTTCTCTAATTCACGAAACCTTGTGTTCTTCTCTCGAAAAAATATATATTTATAAAAAAAACAGTACAAGAATTCAAACAATGAATTTAGTTACTTTAATGTTAAAAGAGCTAATCGCATAATTCGAGGAACGAAGGAATTCTCGTGATACAAGCGAATTGACGAGCAGAAATTAAAAGTTGTTGTCCGAAAACGTATGTAGCCGAATACCAACGTGCCCGCGCGTATGTGCATTTAGTACCATGTGTTTTCTGAAAGCAGCGCTCCTTTGTCAGCATCAGCTGACTCGAAGCATCAGCTGCGCGCTTTTGTACGAGCGAGGTGTGAAAGGGAACCCTGATTATTTGTCAAGAAACGTCGCCATGGGAAAAGTTGGCTCCTGTTGGCAACAGCTCATAAATATGTTTAGAAACGTTTATTATAACATTATGTGCGCTATGGACGGTGCATATTTGAATGCAAAGCAATTTATTTAATGACTTTATTGAGGAGAAAACAGTCGTCGTAAAGTATTTGTGACTTATTATTTAAACAATTACGTCGGACTGTCTATGAGAGTCGTGGACTCAATTTGGGATATTAAAAAAACTGATAGGATCTGTCGACAATAATTTCTCTACACTTTTCTATAGGTATATCGTTTCGGTAATCACATATTTTGAAGACTACAATGAGAGCACCGGTACATTTTGAAGTATATCGATGTTTGCTGTCAATATTTGATATTTTGCAGTTGAAAATCTTTCATATTTTACTCGCGAAATAAGATTCGTCGTTAAAAGTGCAGTCAACTTGACAAAAGCCTTATTTATGATTTTGATTTAGCTTGTTCTTCGATGTATGCCTCGTTCATATTAAATAATCAAGTGTTTCGCCAAGAGTTTTGCTTCGTCAAATCAATAGTTTTTGGTAGAGACCCTCTAATAAGAGTCTGGCCATAATAGCGATTGTGGCAAAATCCTACGAGAGAGAAAGATATATATTTGCTACCTCGAGATAGCAAATATAATCTTTCTCTCTCGTAGGATTTTGCCACAATCGCTGTTATGGCCAGACTCTTATTAGAGGGTCTCTACACTGAAAAAAATTTCTGGTTGAATATGGACGAATCAGATAATTCCTTTAGGATTTACCAGAATTCCTTTAGGATTTACCAGAATTTCTGGAGGATTACAGGAATTCTGGTAAATCCTAAAGGAATTCTGGTAAATCCTAAAGGAATTATCTGATTCGTCCATATTCAACCAGAAATTTTTTTCAGTGTAGTTTTTGGTATATGTTGTTGGACGAACAAATACGAAAGATGGACGTGCAAATGTGGAATTGCGCCTCTGTATCGTTTCACAAAATGTACACTGAGAAAAATGTCCGATCAAATATAATCGGACAATCCAATTACATAATAACAAACGGATATATCCAATTAAATTGTAAATCCGATGAAAAATATGATCGGTTTGTCGAGCAAATTTCATCGGTAACTGCATTTCGTCGGATAAATTTCATCGGATGTGTCCATAATTAAATCGGAAAAATTAACCGTCGAAAACACTATATTTAATCGGTTTATCCGATGGAAATTTTTCTCAGTTTGTGCTGGAATTCAGTAGAATTCTATTACACAGTCGAACCTAATTTGAAAAACCAGAATACACGTTGTAAAAAAATAGAATTAGAATTATAATTTAACGTCGAAATACGCGGCGTGTAAAATTACAAATAAACGTCTATTCCGAAATCTCTGACGCGGATTATAGATCGCCCGAAGTGGGCTTGATAGGCTAATCGATAGGGCAATATACATATAGAACAATGTCGGTTCACGCGCTGATATTCGTATTGCGCCTCGTTAAACGGACGAGTCACGGGTATTGTTGCGCGATGTATCTCGAGAGAAAGAGAGATGAGGGAGAGCGCACCGAGACTATCGAGATATTCTAACTCTAATCAGTAGCGGTGATTATAAATTTGCGATCGGACATGTGGTATCTCTATCAATAACCGTTAGAAAAAGGTAGCTTAGCTCCCGTATTGCCGCAGCTGTCTCCTGTAACATTCTATCTCGGCGGTGCTCTAACGGGTCTCTCGTCGCTGCGATATAAATCGTAGCGACGATTATTGCCGAGTAATCGTCGAATCGAACAGTCGGTCTGTTATCTTCTTCTCCGCGCGCGCGGACGATACTCTCGCGCCGATCGTAAATCAATACTTGCGTAGCCGTTGCGAATATTTAAGTGCTCGGCCGCGAGACCGTTCCTGGGGTTCTCCAGGTCGATATTTACAGCCGCAAAAGGGGAAGGAGGGAGGGAACGCCGCAACGTCCGCGTGGATCGTCTTAAGATCATTAACTTCCCATTATGTAACTTGCGCGCGAAACGCCCATCGAGTCCGTGAATTAATTCCATTGATATGCGTAGCACCTGATACGATTGTGAAAAAGTTAGCGTGCGCGCGGTCGGCCGGGCAGACTCGCGCGAACGAGTCGCCTTCTAATAGCTGTAAAAAGTACTGCTACTTGTGAAAATGTCGATTAATTTTCCTTACGTCGTTTACGGAGGCGCGTTCCGGTAATAAAATTGCGGAGGTGATTTAGCGCGACACGACGCATTTGAAGTGAGATTAACGTCGACTTATAAGAGATTCTCACAATCGCACCAACTTCACGGCGCGGCAATTATTCGTCCGCAACGTTTCTTATCGCGGCTTCCTTAAATAATTATCTTCTCTCTCTCGATACGCGCGCTCTTTCGTGCGCGTTGCAATTTCGCCGAGCGAAGGATGGCCAATATTTTGCCATTGAAATGCCGATAAATAATTTTTCAAACGCGTGGCGACTTTCTTTACCGTCGAGCAAGAGAATAAAATTGAGGGATAACTGACGCGCGATTATTATCCGAGAGCAATTGCGATAATCTATTCCTTATAAGTTAACAAACAAGGAGTGCATAAAGGAGATGTTTTCACACGTACAAAAGATTCTCCGTAAATCAAAATTCATGAATTGCCAATAGATAACAATTATAATTTCATTACGTGACATCAGGCGAGAAACTTTATTATTACGTTGCATTTATGTGTTACGTTGATCGCACAAAAATTCATCTCGCAGAAAACTTATAATCGTCGTGGCGTATTCGAGCCCGAGGAAATTACAGTCGTTGGATGAGATTAGATTCGATTGGCGTAGATTGACGCAATCAATCGGTAATCAAATATGACGGTAACAGAAAATTTGTGCTGAAAATCACTCGGCAAGACGCTTCAATTCAATAGAACAGAACGTTTCCGCATGGAACGTTATGTTATTAATGAAATTTTGCGAAGCATTACGCTCTTTAATTCGCAATTAAGGTTTCGAATTATGGATCTCGTGCAGGAATGCGACGTGATCGTCGGGAATCGATTATTTAGCCTCCGATTCTGCCAGAAAATTTTTCGTTTGCGATCCAAAAGTCGGAGAACTCGTTTTATCCCACAGTTCTGTTGTTTTTTTTTAAGCGAATGGATTTTTTTATTTGCAAACGATCGCTAAACTAGACGAAGAGGAAGCGGAGATGGCGATTTAATCGATTGCACAACGATTAATCGCTTTCGAAAATAAGTCGCGCGGTAATTATCTCTCAAAGTGATTGTCCATGTAGATCTTTGCTGATATTGATGGCAGATTAGCATGATCCACTTTTGCTGTCCCTTGGCTCCTCGAGATCGCTCCTTGCTCTCGTATTGCTCAACAAATTGAGTCAGCTAGTCGAAACGCCGCTGCCCACCCAGGCTCGAGGCTACTTTCCATCAATTTTCTGGACGGATACACACCATGACGTGCTCGATTCGTTTATGTAGATGCAACTTCTGTCTGGCGAGCGGTTAGGTTTCATCTCGTAAAATCTGTTTTTACTGCCGCCCGGTCTCGTATCGACTCGTAAAAGACTCTCGCTCCGATGCGCCCGGCATCGACGGGGATTTTCTTCCTTCGAGACGCGTGCCCTCGTTCGTTTTGCTCGTAATATATCGGCAAACTACTTTTGACCCTGTCTGACAAGTTAGCATCGCTTATAACAATATTGTTGAGAGCTCTTTTGATTCATGGCTTTCCCGCTCTCGAAAGATTTGTACGATATAACAATCGTCTTCCTCTCGTTATGAGGATCTCGCTAAGGTCAATGACTTTTCGTAGCGCGTTTCATTGTCGCGTTCGATTATCGTTTCCACAGAATTGCACAGCAATGCGGTGTTGCTTAGAGACGGGGCTCACAACACGGAAGTCGATATATATAGCCGGCCATGGTATAATTGACGACGAAGATTATGTTCCTAATCTGGCGATAGTAGATCAAGGGCGAGATAGATATGATTGCAGATATACCTAGTTGAAATGAGGTTCGTCATTAAATATTTGTATTTAATATATATATCTCTCTCTATAAACTGATAATCGACGTGTATCACGTTGTAAAGCAACCATCGATATCTTCAGAAATGTCTTTCGAATGAACACGTTCAATGTTAAAATAATTAGACATGTTTTTCAATCGCTTTAATTCGACAGATGACATATTTATTTTGTAACGATTGAAAATTTCCGCGTCGTAAATATTCCAGCTGTGAGTATAAATCATGCAAGTTTCAGTTCCTTTACGATCCTGTTTTTAGCGATTTTCAAAAATCTGAGCAACAACGGTTTGCTTTTTAATAAAAGTTTTACGATGCCGTTTTATCGAAATTTATTTGACAAAAGATTTCGCACAGAAAATGGGCAAAATCGCGATGAAACCAGCTTCTATTGGTCTCCCTTAAAAAATCATGGCTTTTAAATGAAAAAAGTTGTTCTCAAAACATCGGAGAGCAAATAAATCTGAGATACTCCGTACACCTGGAAATCGATCTGCAGAATTTCCATCCGCAAAGTGCGCTAAATGATGACTGATATCTCGAGGAAATTCGTAAAATAAGGTAATGCACGCATACTTGCGGTAACATGAGCGAACTTCCTTTCGCCCCGCGATAGGGTTAACGTAGAACAGCTATCGGCATCTCTGCTCAGAAATGTTCAACACGCGTGAGCTAATCGAAAACAACGACACGTTGTTCACCTACAACAGCGACACTACTCTTTGCCTGCCGGCCCGCGGCCTAATGCGTAACTCATCGCGCTTTTAGCGGAATCGCACCGCTTCGTCGCGTCATCTGCTTAGAACGTACTTTGTCATCTGACGATTGCGCAACAGCTCCGAACACCGGAGACAATGCGTAACCGTGTGGGACCGATGGATAAAGCTGAAGATAATGTTTGCAAGGTGCAAATAATGACGGAATACTGAACGCTTTGCGCATCTAATCGTATAATTTCCGATTTCTGTATGCCTTTGTAGACGTCGCGGAATTTTTATCTGATCTCAACACGAGTTGAAAGCAAATTGTGCAAATTTCCGCATTGCGGATAACGGCAAGAAATAAAAGCAAATTTTGCAATTGCATTTTTATCATTGCCGTGTTCTCTGCCAAGTTTTAAAACGCGGACGCTGCATCGAAATGCAGCTTTAAAGACTGCAAGCATTTTGTGTACCTCCATTTCTTATGCTGTTAAATATAATTTGGAGAGAAAGGTTTAAATATAAAAAAATTGAATAAAAGTAAATTCTTTTAGAGATCAGGACGTTACCAATTTATTAATCTCAAAAATATCTTTTCACAAATGTTAAATATTGATCGGAACAGGTCAGGCACTTAGAGATATTGGATAAACACTTCTAAAAATTTTAATTGCTTTATTTCAGAGAATACGATATTCTGTTATCTGCGCGCGATATAATTGGCTTTTTCAAACTCGATTTATTTCTCTGGTGATTGCTCACCGTAATTACTTTCGGTCGATTCATTTCCGGTTTCCTTTCATCTCTCGTGCGATTTTTTCTTTGTAAATGCCGGTACGCAGTGTCAATCGTATCTTAAGTATTTTGATCTATAATGTCGTTTCCTGCGACCGCATTCGGACTCGCAGTTGCAGAAACGTAATTAGTCATTAATTAGCAGTGAATTGCGCAATACGTAAAACTCACTTGCGAGCGCTCGAGTGTATCACGATCGAGGTTCTCACATAACGCTTTTCGGAACGTCCTCATTTCAGAAAAAAAATATATTTCTTATATATTGATAGCAATAAAGAATACGATCGCCTAATGGGCACACTGAGAAAAATTTCCATCGGACAAACCAATTAAATAGCGTTTCCGATGGTTGATTTTTCCGATTACGTGTTCCGATTTAATTATGGATACATCCGATGAAATTTATCCGATGAAATGCAGTTACCGATGAAATTTGATTGGAAAACCGATCATATTTTTCATCGGATATGCAATTTAATTGGATATATCCGTTTGTTATTATGTAATTGGATTATCCGATTATATTTAATCGGTTATTTTTCTCAGTGTATCATTCTCCGTGGTTTAACAAAAACCACGTCGTTTTTTTTTCGGGCTCATTATCTCTCGTAGTGTTATGGGCGGTTTACCAGCGCGCATAATCGGCAAATAAATCATACGACTGCGAGTCGAAACAATGCGAATCGAGGCAGTGCGAGTCTAGAGTTCTCCTGGCGTTTCGACACGTTTGCCGTATCGAGCAATCTTTTGAGAACCGAGGATTTCTGAGCAGAGACGGAAAAGAATGCTAATTCAATGGATTATACAGTTGCCATACATACAACACGTACGTTATTGCATTTGTTAATATTGAAAGAGCCCGCGAAACGCCACGAATCCTTCATCACTTTTAATCTAGACTATATATCCTATTGTGTACAAGTAATACATTAAGTATGAAGCTTGAGAAAATCGTGCGTTTCCCTTTACCTCGTCACATGTAAAGCTATTCGTCACTCGACACTGATAGGAAAATATGCAGTATTTGAAACTATAATTGCATAGTAAAATAATTATAGTCGGGAATATCATTTTTATAGTAATTATTACTATAATATTAGCAATAGCAACCATATAGACACAGTGATGCCAACTATTAAAAAAAGTTTACTATAAAATATAAGCTCTTAACTATTATTCCGTTAAAATATCCAGGCAATGAATAGGTAAATTAGTTCATTATTTTTATATAGTAAATACAATCACAATAATAGTAAATTTAACTACATTTCTATCCATCTACCTTACTAACCACATGGTAAACAAAAGTGAAGTGGTTATCTTCACCAGAAGGACGCGCGGTATAAGACTTTCTCGTAAGACGAAAACCGCATAGGGTGTTGTAAATACGGATAAGTTTATACATCCGTATAAGATTACTTATCTTTTCTTTGAAAGATGCTGTCTTGTACTATTCTTCATGAGTGCAAAGCGATGTAACCAATGAACATAGTGAACGCAATGTATAAAAGCGGGGAATATTACTTGCAATATAAATACGATTATTACTATTACATAAAGTTATTCGAAATTTTACTTGTGGTTGTTATCGCAATATTTATAGTACACCTTACCAAATGTAAAGCTCGTGTTGGTTTATGACAACCATATCACAAGTTGCATGGACCAATATTGCCCGTCTATGAAAACTATAATACATTGTTAGGTCAACCATAACTTACGTAGTTCAAAGAATTATAAAAATGTGTGGTTGGCTCCTAAAATGACTATAAATGATAGTGAAATTGTGGTAACTGCAATCATTTTGTTCTGTCAGTGTATTGTTAATTTAATAATATTTCGCTAACAATGTTTCGTGAAGCTGCTGAGAAATAGTTTGTGAAGAAACACAAAAGTATAACCGTGTGAAGACAAAACGTGCCTCGGAATACGTTTGTCATTACGCGCGGACATAAAAATACGTACGGTATATGTCAGCCTCGCACATGATGAGAGCTGCCACTCTCACTCGCGTTGGTAATATGCACGTGGAGGTAACACGTGTCGACGCGACACGTTTTGTTTTGCATGAATAATGCAGCAAAATTGTTGCACGTACTCATATGATTGTCGATGTATTTATCGCATGGACGGCGAGTCGTTACGTCGTGCGAATAATGAAAAGAAGGACGAGGAAGATTAATAAAAAATATGAACGTCACTTTTACCCTCGACCGTACTCGCTCGGGAATTATAGGAGGCCCGAATTGCCGCGCGCGTCGGGAAAAGCCAGGCGTTTGTTGTTCGTCAATCTTCCTTTGCACGAGTTCAAGCGAAATGGCGATTAACGTGAAACCGGTTCGGTTCAGCTGGGTTTCTCAGAGATAAAACTCGCGATTCTCTTTGAAGCACGTGTTCCTAGGAAGACGACGCGCTCGGTTCTTTGTCACTCGGCCGTCCATCTGGAGTGTTTCGCTGTCTTCCCTCGCGCGTTTCTCTAGTGGGCACTCACGCTAAACCCGCGCATTTAGACGCCGAACGCTCTCGTGTTTTTATGTTTCATTTTTGTTTGAGCAACCGCACACAGCCTGGACAAATTTTATCCGCGAGGATGGCTTTCCTCCGCGATGATACGCGATTCACGATGAGAGATAGGAAAGTTACGTGCAGGTTACTGAATACTTGAAACTTTTTTTATGATAATTTTAATATTCCATTTTCAATTCTAACAGCTAATTTTATTTCTAATCTTATCATTCGAATTGTTAAAATCGGTGACGTTGAGCAAAAACAGTCAGAGTCCCCTATTATGAGACAGGCTTCTAATGTGAGATAGCAGGTTTTCAACGTCCAAATTCAACACGGTCCAACAATCAGTTTTCCGCTAAGCAGACTTCACTCCAAGGGCAGTAAATTCATGGTGGCAGCAACAGATGATGCCTATTAATTTAGCAGAAACCCCGCTGTCTCATATTAGGAGCCGGTCCCGTAGTAGGGGACTTTCCTCTATATGTTATAAACAAAATAAATTACGCGTGGAATCTACGTATTTCTAAATTACATTTTGTATATTATAATTTTAACGTTTTATTCTCAATTCTAACGGCTTACTCTAATTTTATTTCTAAACTTATTCGGATTGTTAAAATCGGACATTGAGCGGAACAGACCAGCATATGTTACAAGCCAAATTACGTGTGAAGTCTACACACTTATAAATTACTAAATAAATTTATAAATTACATTATTACATTTTATATATTATACAGGGTGTTTCAGGGTAAAGTGTCCTAACTTAAAATATGAACTTAGGACCCCAAAACAAGAAAAAACTTTCCTCTGGAGACATGTCCGTAAACGCTTTGTTTAAGAGATATTGACATCTAAACATTTTTCATTATAAAATTTTATGAAATTGTTATCGGGTTATAATAAATAATTTAATAGTGTGCTTCAAATACTTTATTATTAAAAAATATGAAAATTTTTACTTAATTATAAATTTTGTTCAAAGTGACGGCCTTGAACATTGAGACAGACTTGACATCTGTCTTTGACGGCTTTGACGGACCATTGGATTTTTTTGCTTGGGTTT
>NW_011967179.1:29329-39872 GCF_000949405.1 Vollenhovia emeryi | reverse complement strand
AAAGTGACGGCCTTGAACATTGAGACAGACTTGACATCTGTCTTTGACGGCTTTGACGGACCATTGGATTTTTTTGCTTGGGTTTACTATTAAACAAAAATTCTACGAAAAGCCGGTTAATGACATTAATTCTTTACAAGGAAGAATTATTCAAGCATGTGAAACAATTACAGCTATTCAGTGCCGCTCTGCCACTGCTACCGTCAAAGACAGATGTCAAGCCTGTTTCAATGTTCAAGGCCGTCACTTTGAACAAAATTTATAATTAAGTAAAAATTTTCATATTTTTTAATAATAAAGTATTTGAAACACACTATTAAATTATTTATTATAACCCGATAACAATTTCATAAAATTTTATAATGAAAAAATGTTTAGATGTCAATATCTCTTAAACAAAGCGTTTACGGCCATGTCTTCAGAGGAAAGTTTTTTCTTATTTTGAGGTCCTAAGTTCATATTTTAAGTTAGGACACTTTACCCTGAAACACCCTGTATAGACACGAGATACGATCTCTATGTTATATTCAGTTATATTATACAATATTAAGTCGGATTTGAATCGGGAAGCAACCGCAAATAATCGCGAATGAATAGCTCGCTTGCTGGTCTGAATGCGATTCTGCTAATCATTAGAAGTGATATAATAATGCGTACATGTTACGGATCGTTAAATGTATTCTGAATGAACTTATTGACGTACGAATCCGCCGATTTCTCATTTCGTACGCTCTTACGGTTGCGTCACCGTGCGCAGACGATGATATTACGCGCCGTTGAAGCGAAAGCGAGCATTTTAGCGCCATTCGGCGTTTATAAAAGAAAGTTAAGCCAAAATGACGCTATTTGACTCAACGTTTTCAACCTTGTTACCGAAGAAAGCGGGATGCGTGAACGCGTGAACGCGTGACGCGGCAAGAATAACGCGCGAAACCGGTTATTTTTAGTAATGGAGGTATTCGGACATTTATGCCGCTTTCTCGCGACCTATCCGTGTGTTATCTAACGGTTAAAAATCGCCAGGCTACGCGTGTACGCCGCGTGATATCGATCGGTCGTCTACGCGGTCCTGTTATCGTTTCTGCGCGAGATTGCAAACTACAGGCATGTTGCAATGTCCGCTCGTCCCTGTTTTACGCAACATATTCGATTCGAACGAATAGTGGCCTGCTATCGTGCGGCTATTGCAAGTGATCTCCCTCGAATTGATACATTATGATACGATCGTTCTGAATCAATGCCGCTTTCCTTCGCTCTTCGATTCTAGATCTAAATGCGCTTTGGAACGTTCGCATGGTTTATAGAGCTTGGAAGAAGGTATCGTAAATTGTTAAATTCTATAACATTCTCCTATGAAACAGTTATTCTCCAATAGTTGACTGTTCTTATCAGAGCCACACATTATTTCTGAATAAACTGAAATGCTGTCTTTGAAAAATTGAAAAATTATTCTCAAAGAGTAATCTTTTCAGGATGACACAAATGAAATGTAAATCAAACTCTGACGGTTCTTGTAATAATGTCTGTTTGATGAATTAGAGTATTAGTTTTGTCTTCTCGTAAGAATGTGAGAAACTATTTAAAGTAATGTAATTTACCCGAGATTATCGGCAGATTGTCGTGAAAGAGATGAAATCGCCACAGTCCATTTTTTGTGCTCGGCGTCGCTAGGAATATCGGTCGCTTAACAA
This sequence comes from Vollenhovia emeryi, assembly GCF_000949405.1. Taxonomy (NCBI): domain Eukaryota; kingdom Metazoa; phylum Arthropoda; class Insecta; order Hymenoptera; family Formicidae; genus Vollenhovia; species Vollenhovia emeryi. The sequence continues at coordinate 38,181 of NW_011967179.1, read as the reverse complement.
TTTTCACTTTATTTTATCGAACAGTTTAATAAATTATTTGCCCATCGGCTCAACGTTTATCCGTGGCACGCGCGCTTTTACTCTTATCCTCGCCGGACGATTTATTCCGCCGATTACGTGCTTTACGACAACTTTCTCCGAGGACAAGAGAGGAAGCGAGGATAATCGACGAGATCGAGGAATCGCGGGGAAAGAAAGTCTATCGGGATTTCTAGCGAGGGGCAGCGCATTATGCTGTAAACGCGCGTACACATTTTTTTTAAAAGAATTAACAGCGTTTACTCTATTCCGTTTTATGTCTTGACGAGAATCGCGATGACTCTGCGGGTTTCAGAGAAATTCATTTCGTACGATCGATTACTCCGAGAGCTGTGGAACTGATGGAAATTCTGATTCATCTCTCGCGGATCATTTCTGTACGTCATCGGTACGAAATTAATAATGATAGTACGCATTGGCATCGGAAATAGGTATTTTCTCATGAGGTGAAAAGATTATAAAAGTTAAGAATATATTGTGAAGCAATAATGTGACGATATGTTTTACGATATACGATAAGATAGAATATTAATACCTTTTGTAATTTTTTTGGCGTATTATTTGCGAAATTAGAATTTTCACACTGAAAAAAATTTCTGGTTGAATATGGACGAATCAGATAATTCCTTTAGGATTTACCAGAATTCCTTTAGGATTTACCAGAATTTCTGTAGGATTACAGGAATTCTAGTAAATCCTAAAGGAATTCTGGTAAATCCTAAAGGAATTATCTGATTCGTCCATATTCAACCAGAAATTTTTTTCAGTGCAGATATTGAATATTTAAAGATATTGAAGAACACACACACACATTTATTTATACATACATAGCGCGACATAAATCATAAAAATTTGGAAAATATTAAAGCAAAATGCAGATAATGTGAGGAATTAAAGTATCATATGCAAGGAATCAGATGACAACAACGAATAATAGACAATTCGAGCTCTTTACGACTTAATATCCCGGAAAATTGGTGCACTGCGAAAATCGTGTGTCATATTTACGTAATCCGTAAGACGTCCCGTCCTAATCGGTCGGAAAACTGATTCGATCAATAAAGATGCCGAATCATCGGCGGTAATCGGCACGTAATCCCCGCTCATCCTCGCGTTATTCCGCGTTGTCCACGATCGTGCGGTTAAACGGCCTCGCGTACTTACTTGTCTCAGCCAAAGGTGGAACAACGATGAGAATCGCGAGTGAGCGTGAGAGATCCCCATAATGCTGCTCTCGCGATTACAAACTACATTCTTTCTTTGGAAAAACTCATAGTCAACACTAAAAACGTTTTTCGCAGACGACATTCGACGTCACGAACGATTCGCGAAAGAGCGATTACGGTTGAGACACAATAAAACGCACGAAAGAACGATTTACGAACTGCTTCTTTTATATTAAAAGTCTCCCCGACGAATCATCTCCAAAGTCATCATCCGTGCATGGGTATTTTTGGAAATTTTACTGCTCCGCGAATTTTGCTCCGCGGAATCCAAATCTGTCCGAGCAAACAAGTTCTCTCCGGGAATTTCCATAATAAAGACTTGTAAGGCATCAAGATATGTGAGGAATGCTGAGACGTAATATTGTGAATTATAATATTATTTTAAGTAAATGAAATAACCAGTAATGAATAAAATGGATAAGCGATGGCTTGTCTGCCTGTAGCTGGACACATAGTAATTAGGAATAAAAAAATATAAAATTCACATATCAAATTTCAAATTATTAGGCTAATCCTGAAAGTATTGGGGGACCACACGGCATTTCAAAGAATTTTATGAGAGTTTTGTTGAAATTTTACCAAACATTTTACTAGTAATTATACTTATTGTTAGTATACATTTTACTACACGGAAAAAAACATTTAGCTGCTGTAGCTAAAACTTAATAAAATATGGACAGCTAATATTTTTAGTTGTGATAGCTCAATATTTTGCTACGACAGCAAACCGCAAAGTGTAGTAAAATGTTTGGTAAATGTTAAAAAAAACTCTCATAAAGTTCGTTAAAATACCATGTTGTCCCACGATTACACGATTTTCAGGGTAAATTTTAAGAGGAAATTCTCTCCGTGTATTTATTCCTCTCTTGCTCGTATCTTATTTTAGTATTCCCCCGCGTCCTATCTTTGATCGCAATACCTGTTTTGGAAATGTGCAAATACGTAAGAAATGAATAAGATTCACAAGAGTTTACGAGGAAGAGTAAATTAATGCGCGCAATAAATTCGCACCAAATGCCTTATACGACAAAAGCCTAATTTACATAACGTACACGGGTTAACGCCTTCTTGATTACGCGCGTAGTACCGCGTATCATACGATTTATGCGCGTTGGCCATTTACGTATTACTGAGATCTGCATCGTCGGCTATTGACATATTACTGCATCACATAAAATGCGCGGTTGATTATTACGTAAAAAATGTAAGACGGCGATTATTTATAGCGTATTGTACTTGCACATCTTACATGTTTATTACGTCGCCCAGTGAATTAGTGTCTAATAGCGGCAGATAAACGACTCTCAGTCATAAAGCGTAGCGATATAAATAACAGTTTTAACTTTTAGAAAGATAAAGGGTGCGTTATCGTTAATCCGTCGAATCTTAAAACGAGAGTTAAGCGTTTTACGATGTCACATATATAGACATTTAATTAATTTACTGACAAGAGCCTTAACGCGGTTTTTTTTAAAACGCGCTTTAAGTGTTTGTTATCAATTCGACGTAGCGTTAACGTGGATCCAATTATCTTTTTGAAGTTCAATCGCTAAACTCGTGCTGAAGCTGTCAGTGGCGGTCTTTTATGAGCATTTCGCGTGCAAATATCGACATGTGTGCAAAGGGCAGACTTTGATGAATTCGGGTTGTCGATCACAGTCGAACAGACTGGGAAGTAGCCTTCCGGTCGACGACGCGCTCTGGGCAACTGCCGGAAGTTCGCTCGATTATATCCGTAATTCCACTGTGGTACGTAAATCGAAATTATTAGGAATATAACATGTGTATTCTAAGTGTTTACGTTACAGCTCTATAATTACAAGATGCAATCCTTCCATTCATGCAAGTGCTTATAATATTTATTAACATATTGCTTAAAGTATATGGAATAATGAATAATTGACGTGGTAATCAAAGTGTACAATGTTGAGTTGTGCAGTATATATTTTATTTCCGACTCATTTAGTAATAAATAATTGTGTAAAGCAACCTTCATTCTTGGTTCGTTTACACGGATTATTTCTAATAGATCTTAGCCGCCTTTTTTAAATTTTACAAATATCGATTTATTTATCCTGGGCCATAATGCAGTTCTTCGAATTCTAAATTTATTATCGTACTTTATATCAATGACTTTCTTACATTGTGAAGCATAAAAGAAACCCGGGACGGTTCTGCGCTCGTACTGTCGATCTAGGCTATTGTTGTTCGAATGCGCGACATTGATTTCTATTCTCTACGCAGCGAAAATGCGTCTCGGTTTATCTGGCGTGCGCACGTGTCGGCGGTGCGCGTCATGCGAAAAGAGAACACGTCGGATGCGTTCAAGGTAATTCGCGCGTTTTATCGTTAAACCGTGGCCAGGCACCGTGAAAGATGCGCAGAAAGTGCTATTCTCGCCCTTTCTTGACGACGTCGGTGAAGAGCCGCGGCGGCTTTAAAAGTTTCCTCATCAGCCTGGTAATGCGATATTAACGCGCTGACGAAACGTGCCATTGTTCTGTATTTATACGCATACTAACGTTAACATAGAATTAATGCTGACAGCAATATAATAAAATACAGGCAAAGATACAGCAAATTATTTAAGTGTAACTACTGAAACTTTTTTCGTGGTAGAAATTATTCTATAGAGATATTAGTAACATAATTAATAGTCTGTCTGCAATTTTTAGATTTCAATATACAGAAATAAATAATTTCTTAATGACATTACATTGCTACGCACTCGTATTATTTAATGCGAGAGTGTACATGGAAAATTTGGGTAAGAAATAATTATTTTTAAGTACATGTTTATTTTACCATAAACCGACGAATTTTATATTACGTTACGCCTTGATATTTAACTGTGGCGAGAGAAATTACAGAAAGAAATTATTGTAGCGTCTGAAAAAAAAATTGATAGTTTAATAGATAATTCATAGATTTTGCCCGAAAGATTTTCGATAACGCTCGTGACCCCGTTACGCCGGCTGCGATGTTATCATCGTTTGTCCTAAACGCCACCGCAATTTTACTCCGGGACAAGTCCTCATCCCGTTTTGTGTCGTGCGCAGGTGAACACTTTGTTAATGCGAACGTGCGCGTCATCTTGTACGCGTGCTTAGGTCGGTTAATTAGGAAATCGTGACAGAGCGAGTACGCCGTCTGTTGAAGAACTTTGTCGTCATTTGAGGCCTTATTTCACATTACGTTTAAAAATATATCAACGAGTATGTATTATTATTATTATTTTGCTGTAGTACCATTTATTATCTTGTATTAGAGTATTAATTTTAAAACATTACCTATACATTTTTTAAATGCTTCTATACGGAAAAAAACGATGTTGTATCAACAAGATCAGTGTAATTGAAATGAAATCGTTGAAACAACATCAGTATTAATAAATGAAAAACGTCAGATTGTTGTCTCAATAATCTGGATATTTAGTTCAATGCTTAAAATTAAGATCCATAGCAAATACAATTGAGTGAATTATTTATGTTCGTGGCAGCCCGTGACGTTAACGTTTAATTCAAGCAACTTCGTTTTGCTTAATTCAATAGCATTTTTTCCCCGTGTATCGATTCTTTCTCTCATCCTACACTTTGATGTAGAAAATATAAATTTTTCTACGATATTTTTGTTTTGAGTCAAATTTTGGAATCGTTTTGCAATTATAATTTACTGGTGATTTTTAACGAGGCATTAAATTAGCTCTATCTCTATGTACTTTTTATTAAACAAAAATCTTTTTGCACATGTCTGGGTGATGTACGATTACAGTCAACTATGAAAAAGGTTAATATTCGAGGATTAGATAAAATCGTGATGAAATCGTTTATCAGAATAAGTTAATCAATGAAAAATTGCGTACTGGCAATCTGTAATTTTGAATTTTTTAATAAAATGCTTTTACGAAAGCTAAGAAAACATTGTTTTCTGGCGAATCAATTTTAAACTTGGATAAAATTTATGCAAAGAACAAGATAAGCGAATGAAACTTGGCTGTTAGGAAAAAAACAGATATCAGAAAAACATGCTGTTTTGTTTAACCGTCGCTTTATTGTTTTCAAGGTAGTCACAGATAATTCATGAGTAATTAAGAATATATTTGCATCTATAAATGCATGGGCCATAAATTTGCAACTACAGATATCAGTGCAATTAACATGATGTATCTGCTTCTTAAGGTGCTTCTAAAAAACGTAATACAACACTCGTGTAGAATTGATTATGGATAGTAGGAACGTGATTTTTCTTTTTCTTGTAATCTGAATCATTTTCATGACGCACATGATGACGTGAACGTGACTGTAGGAGATCATTGACTGTCTTGAAGCTGTCGGGTTTCGTGCACGAATCATGGTACAGCTGAATCATGCTTGAACGCCGAAAAAAAAGAAGCAAAGTAACGTTTAACGGTGTAACAATTCTTTCGTGCAATTTTGCAGCTAGTGAGGCTAATTAAGACGTACGTCATGAGGTATGACGGAGCAAATCCGCTGTCGAATTGTGTTACTTATCAGGCTTTTATTTGACGCATTTGCAAAGGAATGGACAAATATTTGATAACTAAATGACGACGGGTTAATTCCAAATCTATTTCAAATTCGATTCTACGTCTAACTACAAACTTCGACAAACTGTACGTTTGCGTAATTGTAACATTACAAGTGAATATCTAAATCTAGAAATTGCAGACTGCGATTGGCAAAGACGTAATTTAATTAGAAAATAAGATGGTGAACACAATGTAATATTTTAGCTTGTTGAATAACGGGAAGCTGGAAAAGGGAAGGGTAATATCAACATGAAACATTGTGTTCAGATATCAAAGGCACGAGAGGATTTATTCAGCCTATATTGTACCCGTTTGATATTAAATTCCATTATCTGAATTGTGCGTGCTACATATTCGTTTCTGTGTTTCTATTTTTGTCTCACACCAATTTTCAAAGGAATACCGATGACACTCTCTTGAAAATGCCCACGAAGACTTTGACTCATCAAGGTTAATTTGAGAGAAGAATAATATATCTCTCTCTCTCTCTCTCTCTCTCTCTCTCTCTTCCTTCTATATTTCGAGGTACAGCTACCTTTGGAGCAATCGTCGCTACTTGCGGAACGTGCACTAATTTTAGTAACGTGCTGTCTGCTATGCGTTAACGACCGGAATATCGGGATGTAAGGAAGACCGTTGCTCGAGATACAGTCATGGTGGAGCATAAAGGATGATTCTTTTTTTTTTCTTCTATCATGCAAGATCGAGTAAACTAGGATCAATCTGTGCGAACGCGTTGGAATGCGTTAGGACAGGTTTTGCAAATTACAAACGAAATGAAGTAACGCGAGATGATAGAATTATCTACTGGAAAATGATAACCTGAAAACGGATCGGGTCAGTTAGCCAGGATATAACTGGATATGGGATTATTGGAGAAAAAGACGCGAGAGAAGAGTTCACGGCATACTGGGTGTCTTATTAGATTCACGTAGACAAATTGTAAGACGTTATTCCTCTTTTCTTCTTTCTCAGCTGTTACTCTCGTTACTCGTGAGAGATGTTTTTTTTTTCAAGAAATCCGTCGATCTCGGGTAATCGACGAAAGCGTAGCAATGACATATGAAACGCGGTTTTATATTACGCGAATGGTGAATCTAAATTTGAAAAAAAAAATCGCAGGGGTCTCTCTCAACTTTTTGCTGCTCAGTCGTGCGCAGCGTGAAATCAACACAGCGGGGTCATGTTCGCCGCCACTTTCCTTCGGATTTATGACTTCATCTTTTCTCTTTTGCATATAGATATACTCTCGGATATACTTTCCCACTCTCTGTCATCATCTTTGTCTTACAAGCGCGTGTTGTCTGCATTTATCGAAGAGGCTAAAGTAACATATTCATACCTTATAACCATAGTAAAACCTGTCAAAGATCGCAGCTGCGCTTATCGCCTCGGCTTTTACGTCGGCCAATTTTTTCGAAAATATTTTGGGCATAGAAAAAGTGCCGCAAGCACAATATCTATTGAATTTTTCTCCCGATTCACTACTCTGTAGTAACATTGTTATGGTTTTTGAATATTTTTTTAAATTAAACTCAGTGTTACAATCGTATGTTGGAATAGAGAGAAAGGATAATAATACGTTTCGATTGCGAAAAAAAAACCGAAGCCTGTGTTTAGAGTAAATTGCAGAAAAATAAGGGGTAAAATTTGTACAATTGTCCGGAAAAAAAGGCGAGAATTATTGAACTTATTTTAGTATTACGAGTATTTAAAATATCGATTTATATTGATTCAATGTAGCGTTTCATGCAGCGATACAAAATGTTTATATTCAACAGAAAGCTATCTTTATGCATCGCATTATTGAGATGACTTAATTAAAAGTCTGTAAAAGAGGATCGTATGCGAATAATTTTATCGTTTGTAAGCTATTTCCTTAAAATAGCTTCTTGTGGAATATCCTATTGACGTTTCGCAGTCGCATCTACAGACCTACATCAGGTTTTGGTCAGACGAACTGTGTTGTACGGCCTCTTCCGTGTCGTTGGCCATAATTTAAGTTCGCGTGAGTAACGCGATTCCGATGCGAAGATGGTCAAGATAGGGCAATCTTCTTTTCTCTCCTCCTCACTTCCTCCCACATGCTCCATCGATTCGTGTACTGGGACGCGAATATACTCGGTGTACTAACAATCGCGTATTCTTTCTCAGTCACGAAACCGTTGAACAATTTAGAACTTTTCTCTTTACGAAAATATAGAAATCTCCCGTTTTGAGACCTTTGAAGAAAGTGCCGCTTGTTTTCAATTTTTCACTATTTGCAATTCAGAGGAACAGAGATTCTAGGTCATCTATGTATACAGAGACAATAGGCACGTGTGCATCTTTCAAGTGCTTGGCTTGTAATCTTATCGCCGCAATTATTTCGAGACTATTTGTTCAAGTATGAATCTGCTAGTTTCATTTCGGGGATGCAAGGAAAAAATCACGAGTAATAAAAATTATCGATACCGCACATGCGACTCGCTACGACCGTCGCGAATTCGGAGGTGTGTCGTGTAATCAGCGCGGGATTATCGTCGCGCGCCGTCCGCGATTTTTTCGCACTCCGTGTTCGCGTGTGCAACGGGTGGTACCGGTACGCGACACACTTCGACGACTTGCAGTCGCGAATCGCACTCGGCCCGAAAGACCTCTTTGGCGTGGAGGAATACGCGGGAATGACAATCGCAGATGCAATCTTGGTTGCACGTGGGGCCGTGCTGCGACGATGGATCACCGCCTCGCTGAATGTATCGCCTCGAGAAATTCTACGGGGTGTATCGTCACGAAAGTTTCGCGTTTGTATAGTCTCAGCGTATAGCCAAACTTACGCGGTTACTCCTCCTGCGAGTCCTGCGCCCCAAATGTAATCCTGACTAATCCCTTGTAAAGGATTTTAACATTTTCAGGCAGACGTGGGCTTTCAAATAATTATTCTTGCTCTTAAGAGGATGCTAAAGTCGTCTGTTTTACGTTTTTGCGCTGCTGAATCTTTTTATTAGTTTTTACGCCTAAAATAATACCAGGATAAGATGCGGACCGCATAGCAGAAC
>NW_011967179.1:16328-26186 GCF_000949405.1 Vollenhovia emeryi | reverse complement strand
GGGTCAGAAGTCTAATGAGAAAGATATTGGTATTTGAAATTTTCAATTTTTTAATCGTGAGCAATTTGAATTTGGCTTTATAAAATTACAAAATTCTTCCACGCGATTACAGTACGCGTAAAAACAAAGCGGGGGGTTCACGACTTTATATAAAAAACGAAGAGAAATTAAAAATATCGCTTTATAAGTAATTGTGGTTAGGCTTCACATGCTGATATTTTTAATTTCTCTTGGTTTTTTATATAAAGTCGTGAACCCCCCGCTTTGTTTTTACGCGTACTGTAATGGTAAAATTTCAAGAAACTCTCATAAGATTCTTCAAAGTGCCCTGTTGTCCCACGATTTTCAGGATAAATTTAAAGGGAAAATTGTCTCCGCGCAGATCGACATTCACGCTCGCGAAGTCAACCGGAATTTACTTGGAATGTTGCGAATACAAGCCCGATGTAAAACGCGTGCGTGCACATAACAATATGATACTCACCGCGACTTAACAGCCTATTAGCTTACTAGGCTCGCTTCGAAGGCTAATATTTGTCCGTCGTGCCGCAATAATTTTCTTGAGCCGTAATGAAATCATCAGCTTTCGTAACAGTACACCCCGTATATGCGCTCGCGCGCGGGGGATACATGCGTGTTCACGATGAGCGTACTTTATATCGAATGACGTCACCAGCGACCGGCTCCATTCGTATTCGTTCGCGAGATGGTACGTGCAGATTTTGACTGCAGGTCACGTTTGCGCGGATTTTATGGACTTTTAACGGTGCCGGCGCTTGCAGCTCGGGTCAGCTCCTTATCTGCATTGCCCTCCGTATTATTCCCTTAAAGATCAAGCGTTCGGCGCCAGTCCAATTGGCGAGACGCGCGTTCTCGATTACGAACTGAGCTATCTAGCAATCGGTGAATTGAGAACGTGTGTTGATCTATTGCGAGACCACTGTAGGACAGTGAAAATCCAAAAAGTTGCTCCGCTGCAATGGGTTTAATAACCGTTTCTCTCTTCTACAAGCTCGTGTTGATATTCTAAGGTTTCTTTCGGTATAATTCTTTGTTAATGAATGTTTTATAAGCGTGCCTTTATCTCATAAATTGGCTGTTTCATCGAATATTAACCAGATTCCTTTTAGCAAAAGTAAGGTCCTAGATACGAGGGACGCGTATAAAATGGTAAATTATCTTTCCTGCTGCGATGCTATCTAAATGATACATCGAGAGCATAGTCTCTGATTGTGAGAAACATTTCCTTATTCTGATTTTACCAGGTGATCGGCAAGCACTCCGGAAGTACTCGTACTATTACGAGCATCTGATAAATTTTCTCATGAACGTTACATATTATTATAAATAACTCATTACAATTTTAATTGTGTTTAAAATATAATAAATTTATTGTATTAACATTTTTCAAATATACATATTTGACGATAAATAGTATAGTTGTAAGTTAGATTAGTGTTAGTATTGAGAACATTAAAATAAATAATATTATAAATATTACATCATAATTAGACGACTATATTTAAATTTGCAGTTGAATGAATATCTTTTATGAATTATAAAAATATATAAAAGATTGCGAAAACTTGCACTTCAAAAATGATTTATTTAATTTATAAAGATTCGTTAAAATAAGTGTAACTGCATTAAAAGTAATTAAAAGTCTTTGTCTTACACTCTACTTAATCTCGTAAACGAATGCTATACGCTATTTCATAAAAATTGCATTATATTTGTTGCAAATCAAATTATAAACAGAGTTTAGTGCGACGGAGTTCGAAGCTATTTGTTTAGAAATCTAAAAAAACGTAAAAGGACAATCCTAAATTTCTCTTTTCAATTTAAATTTTATCTACGTCAATTATCTCGAGTTGTTGAACAAATGAAATAAAAAAAAAATAGGTGAGACCGTCGTTGTGCTGAATTCTTTAATGGTTCATTCCAGTATCTCATTCGTTCAGCTTTCTCCTGGACGATTATCGATTAGTATATTGCTATCAGCGAAGATTATCGGGCGCCATTTAGATCAGTGTAATTGAGCGAATATCATCTAATTATCCAGCATCCGTGATAGAATTGCGGCCATTAAAATATTTTTGATCTACGTTTTTTGCCCTCCTGGATATTGTCTTTTTTTTTTAGAGTGCGGTTTTCACTTCCTCCGAACCGGAGTATCTTAAAAACAAAACATAATATTTCATGAACATTGACATACGTTTTGTTGTGAATATTATATTGCGCAAACCCGAGTCGAAATTTTGATACTATCTTGACCTTTAAGGATAATTTACACTTACTTATCTGATCTGTACATCTGCATAGACTAGCAATAATCTACTTTGATGACATTATACTTTTTTTACTCCTCCCTTGAATCTTTCATTCTAAAAATTTACTTTAGCTCCTACTCAAAAGGACCTAGTTTAATGCTAAATTGGCAAAAGTAGAAATTTCTGACACTATCAGTTTTAAAGAAGGAGTAAATTTTGTACTTGTAGTTCGATCTCTTTCACTGTCTTAAGACCTACCATATAATAGAATTAAAGGTTCAACATAGGGCCATAATTTCGACTTGGAAAGTTCAATCTGTATATTAACGAATGACCGAAGAAAGTTGTGGACTCAGTTGATATTAGCGGTTGCGAAATATTATAAATAACGATATTACAAACGCTTTCTACTTCCTGGCTTTGTGTTTCATCTAGTTTTTGATGTCCGCTTCTTTCAGAATAAAAGGAATAGATTAATTTTTTCCTATCTCCTGACCGTTGCTGCGGTTCTCTTTAAGTCGGGCAACAGGATCAAATTATCAGTAAATTATCGCTGTGCGTCGGTTCCGGTACGACCGTTCCGACCGCAGCAACGTGGTTATGTCATCGTTTTCGCGATGAACGATGCACATGCAATAACGTCGCGTACGACGATATTATGTTCTGCGTTGCTTACGCTTGCCAAGAATACGTCGTATAATACACGAATCGCATCTGATAAGCGCACTGTGTTTAATCGCACGGCCGGTTATTTATTGATCTTGTATAAAGAAGCCGACCTCCCGATCTCTTCTGGTGTTTGCTACACCGCGGACTCTCGATCCTAGCTCCGACGTAGCAAGTTCTTCAGGAATGTCGTCACACGTAACGCTACTATTAACACAAACGCTATTTACATAAACATTATTTACCTCGATGTACGGTACCGCGCGTATTATAATACCGCGTCTCGCGGCTCTGATGAATCTCGTAAATCGCGAACAATGCGTAATTCTATCCGACGAATGGCGCATATAATGTTGTATAATACGTTAAAAAGCGTATAAGGATAAATTACTAATTAGTGTGTTGTCCTTATTATACGTATTCTCGGAAAGGTAATAACATCGAAGCTGTTCTTGGAATCTGACTCTCTTAAGGAACTTTCGTGGCATCGAGAAACGAGATAATCTTGCGTATTTGAAGTATGTAGGTCGACACACTGAGAAAAGTTTTCATCGGACAAACCAATTAAATAGCGTTTTCGATGGTTAGTTTTTCCGATTACGTTTTCCGATTAAATCATGAATACATCCGATGGCATTTATCCGATGAAATGCAGTTACCGATGAAACCTGATTGCAAAACCGAACACATTTTTTATCGGATATATCCGTTTGTTATGCAATTGGATTATCCGATTATAATTAATCGGACAGTTTTCTCAGTGCACGATTTGTATACAATTAATTATTAGTATACGATTAGTATACGATTCCAATCGGAAAATACCGAGGGGGAAAACAGCTGACCAAAATCTTGTACGCCAATGGCCACGCTGAGAAAAATATCCGATTAAATATAATCGGATAATCCAATTACATAATAACAAACGGATATATCCGATTAAATTGTATATCCGTTGAAAAACAATCGGTTTTTCCACGAAATTTCATCGGTAACTGCATTTCATCGGATGTATCCACAATTTAATCGGAAAACGTAATCGGAAAAATTAACCATCGGAAATACTATTTAATTGACTTATCTGATGAAAAATTTTCTCGGTGCACTAATGCCCAGTGGGCATTTACTTTATCTTATTACCTTATTTTATCCTATTTATCTTGTTTTATCTTTATATTGTCCCAGCAAGGCCTAATGCCCAAACTAATGTCCCAAAAATGCCACAGTAATGCCTAGTAATGCCGCAAATCTGTACACCACAGTGCCCTCAGCGGTTTCCCGTCCTCGGAAAATACATTAAATGCGCGATAATTATTTATATCAATAAACGCGGTGACTGAGAGGCTGTTTCTCCCGACTCTGAATAACAGTACCACGTGGAGAACGTAGAACCACTCGACGCGAGACCCTCGCAGAGACACGCGCGATAACCAGCGAACAGAGGGTGCGTCGTGCTCTACGAGCGCGTGTCTCGCGATTTCCGCGAACTTCTCTCGTGTCCCAACGCAAATACGTGTATAATGAGAGACAAGAGGGAGAGAGAGAGAGAGAAAGAGAGAGAGTCTCGCGTGCGCTAATAATATCGACTAGCCGATATATAACTGGCGTGCGAGCAAAGTGTTCCGCTCCGGCGTGCGGCGGGTCCACACGGAGATCCGCCCACGTATCGTCGTTTCGCTCTGGCTTAAATCTCGCGGAGATGATTTCAGTGTTCCGTCGGTTCTCTGCCTAATCGCACGCGCGAGCCGCGTCATCGTGAATATCCTCCCTCGAACGCGCGAGCGACTCGAGAGAATTATCAATCCGCGCTGACAAACGCACGTCCTTAACGCGCGATCTCGCTCGGTGCTCGCCAGCTATCCGTCGACGTGTCGACGATACGCTCCCGACGATCCCAGGCAAATCTACCTCGAAGCGGAAATCATTTATCTGAGATAAAAGATTCCTAATTTTTTATCGAGCACTCTACGAGCACCGAAAGCCACGCGCGACGAAGACAAAGTATTCGGGGTACGGCGAGAAATCCGGGTGATCGATCTCCGTAGTTATCGTCCTCTCCCGAGTGCGCCATTACGGAGAATCCTGAGAGGAACGCCCCTGCAGCATTCAACGCAGGGGTACCGGTCATATACCTGAACGACGGCTACGTCGACAGGTAAAGATCGTTTTGTTAGGGCACAGTTGGGTCCCTGCCTCGAGACATCAATTCTTTTCATCGTCCCGCTACCTCCACGCAGATGCCGCGAGATTTCATCCCGATTTACTGTAGTGGCGTCAGCTGCTGTTGTAAATACCTCCGGTGCTCAAGCTCTATTGTCAGTGATCGAAAAATTTGCTTCGGCGCTAGTCGCGGGTGCACCCCTTTTTATTGAAACAGAGGCCGTAGACATGTGTTACAGATCTTTGGAATTTATGTCAGGTAGAGAAAGGAAAATGTTTTTGTCAGAGATTGTGTGTTTCAATCGAATTATTAGCTGAGTAAATGTACAAGTAAACATTTTTTAAATAAAATTAATGAGGTACAATTTTTTCGCTAATTGCACGTATTTATCTAAGTCAGACATTTTTAGATCTGCATAGATACAATACATCGATGTTTTGCATTTCACATGTTAAATTTTCTTATCTACCTTTACTGCTCGCGAAACTCAACAAAAATGCTTACTTGTCCTAATTTTTATATAAAATATCTATTCATGCAATATTAATGAATGAAAAATTAAAAATTTGGATAGCGCAAAATATATATATTTTTTTATAGCGGGTTCAAATGGTCTCGATATTCCAGTTCTAAATTCTGATTTCTTCTCCTAATTTATCCTGGGATATTTATACAGTCCAGTATATTCGCTAATGAGCTTGATATTTATAATATCCACGGAATACCCCGTGCTGTATGAAAATAGTGAGCACACCGATGCGCGTGTCGGTTTCCCCTTATTCCAGCCCGAGATCAGACGCGCCGGCGTTATTTGAGCAGGCCGTGGCAATTTATTTGGCCGATCATTCTCGTTAATTATGCAGTTATGCGCCGCGCGGTTGAACAAGCCCCGCGCGTCTATCGTATAAAGCGTTGGACGCCTCACAGCCTTGAAAATCTTTAACAGCGACCAGGTCGAAATTCCGCGCTAGCCAGCGGCCGCGGCTGTAAAAGGCCCAGTGCCGCTGTAAAATACATTGTAAACTACGTTTACGACGCAACGTGTCTTCGCACGATGCTCGCTACGAGTCTGTTTAACGTTCTGCGAATTGCTCGCTCGCTTAATAATATATATACATATATATATAAATATATATATAGATACACACATACGCGGGTACACGAATGCAATGAGAAGTGTACAAGGCGATCGTGCATCGGGGAGCTTCTTTCGTAATTAAGATCGGCCGTGGTAATTGACGGATAGTGAACTAAACGCGAGACCTTAATTGCAATAATTTTTGTTGAAACTGACAACTATTATAAGACAGTCGGATAATATGTACTGTACTCTGTCATTATAAAATCATTAGAAAGCTGCGAATTATCACCCGTGTAGCGCGCGATTGTTTTTCCTCTGCTACAAATTCAGATCGCGATTCTCAAAGTTTATTACGGGCAAACCCTTTCCTTTCGAGATGTTGGAAACACTTTCAAGTACAATCTAATGCCGACTGTAATTAGGTATGTGATGATTAAGTTGTTAGAACATACATCATTTTCTCAGTGTATGTAAAAAGAAGGTTAATTTAGTTTTTCATTTGTATAATAAAGTGTGCTATTTTAGAGCGACTTTGTACGTTAACGTTAGATAGACAGTAATGATTTACACGTAAAATGTTGAAAAATTACTTTTCATTATAATGTACTGTCGAAAGAACGGTTAAAACTTTTTGGATATAATAATAATTACACTGAGAAAATTTTTCATCGGATAAACCAATTGAATACCTAGTGCGTCCGATGGTTAATTTTTCCGATTACGTTTTCCGATTAAATTGTGGATACATCCGACGAAGTTTGATTGAAAACCCGGTCACATTTTTCATCGGATATATCCGTTTGTTATTATGTAATTGGATTATCCGGTTATATTTAATCGGACGTTTTTCTCAGTGTAACAATGAATGTGTTCAAACGATAATATACTTGAATATTTTTACTTTGACCGTTTTAACTTGCGGCTTTTAATAAAATATCGGTGTAAGACGCATCTCTTAAATTACGAAAAATGCGTCTTCGCTGTTTTCGTTGAAAAAACTGCCTCGAGTTTAAAAAACGCCGTAAGTTTACTCCCCGTCGATTCTGCGACATCCTGTGTATCTCGCTTGATAATTTAATCTGTATGTAGACTGTGCGAGACTGTATCGAATGGACTAATAATCAGAAGGCCCATCTGATCGGCTCTACAGTGAATATTAAGAGAATGTCGAGTGAGATTAACTTGGCCCAATTTGTTAATAAGCTCGTGCACGTAATTGAGCCGGTCACGGTAAGATAATCCGGCCGTGTGAAAGTATCGTCCTGGCTCTCGATAACATAATTAGAGACGCATCAAACATCGATCTGCCGATTTTGACGGTGATAGATTTTCATCCTCGTTTCCCGGCGCGGATGCGCTCGTTCATCATCGCCGTTTTCATCATTGATTATCATTGATATATAGCGCGCTTACGATTTTATTCTGGAGATGACATCGACGTGATAATTCTATCGTCCGTGGGAGAGAGAGAGAGAAACCATTCAAATCGAATGCATTAAAATAATATTGATCGTTAAAGCGAAGATTTTTTTCGGTATAAACGACGAACTTCAGGAAAATTTTAGTGCACAAGGTCGAGCAGAAATTAACGATGTTACTTGAATACAATCCTCTGTTTTTAATCTTCATTTTTTAATATAATATCTATTAATTCTTTAGTTAACGTTTTATCCGTTTGATTTTGTTTCATTTACATTCAACGTAACTTTGTGTGCGAGGAGCGGGAATTATCTAATGTTCCAACGTTATGAAAGTCGTACGCGTTTTTAATTAATTAACATGATTTACACTCGTACACTTGCTCGCGTCTCGAGAGCAGTAAGGACAATAGAGTCAGTTACGAAATGTAACTTTGATATAATGTCACGCGTGTGATCGCGGAGGCAATTTTTCGCACGTTGTACAAATATCGCGGTACAAGGTGATATAAATACATTGCGTATATACTTTACGTATTCCGTGGTAAAGTCCCAGCGGAGAAACTTCCTATTGTGGGCGCACAATGGCGG
Organism: Vollenhovia emeryi; assembly: GCF_000949405.1. Taxonomy (NCBI): domain Eukaryota; kingdom Metazoa; phylum Arthropoda; class Insecta; order Hymenoptera; family Formicidae; genus Vollenhovia; species Vollenhovia emeryi. The sequence goes on along the minus strand of NW_011967179.1, from coordinate 17,999 downwards.
AAGTTGGCGTATTCTAAATGGCATACGCGCGCCGTCTGGCCAGTGGTCATTATCATATGAAAATGTGTGACGGTTTACTTACCATGAGAAAATGGCACCGCCGGCGTAATCGCGACGCATACACGCACACACGCCTGATTTAGACACGCGGTCGTCATCATGGACGAGATTCTGTGCGTACGTGGATTCGTACGTGCGTGGAAAGATGCACGTCTCATTATACCGAGGCATCGAGCGAGCAATCGTTGGCGGTAATGATGAAGCGCGGCGTAAATATAATAAAGCGTTCGCGAGCTACGTTAATTTACGGGTGAAACATGCGAAATAACGTTTGCGGGAAGAACTGGCTGAGTGTGGCGGTGCGTCGACCTTTTGTGCATTATCTTTGCACGTGTACACGTACCGCTCGATTCGATTTGTAGATTAGGTGCGTTCTCATGGCAGACGATCTTGCTTGGCCGATGCACCGCGTAGGCGCCGTGAACGCATTTCTCCCCGTACGATCTCGCATAAATATTTCTGATTGTATTCCAAGCAAGTGCCTTAATTAAACTAATTGACGTCGATGTCGGTTAATGTGGCACGGCTGCACGGAGAAAAGTATCCGAGTGATCGAAAAAATGTAATCGGACAATCCAATTACATAATAACAAACGGATATATCCGATTAAATTGTATATCCGATGAAAAATATGATCGGTTTGTCGGTCAGATTTCATCGGTGGCCGCATTTCATTAGATATACATAAGTTAATCGGAAAAATTAATCACCAGAAACGCTATTTAATTGGTTTATCCGGTGGACATTTTTCTCAGTGCGGTGACGTAGTAAGGCCGAAGTGGCTTCAATGTGGTGTACAGGGCGCCCCGAAACGTCCGATTTTATCTTCGACACGTTCCTCGCGACTATTTCGAAGATAATATCACTTAATATCAAGTATGAAGTGATTGAAAATATCGATCGAACGATAACACTTTTTAGTCAAACACGAATGAACTCTTCGGATATTTTAGCGATATACTCGTCGAGCACGATTTCGCGTATCAGCCACGTATCGGTCTCACAGTCGATCATGTAGCAGCTAATTAATTAACTCGATAGTCTACCGCGAGCTACTAATTGCGGCGCCCGCAAAACCAGCTGAGAGCGCACGACTAAAACGATTAGTGTTTCAGTTATCTTGATGCTGAAGATTAAAGTCGACAGCTGTCTGGAACTATCAAACTGCACGACAAGTTTTCGTTTATTCCCTCATCAGCCTTTCTCGAACGTTCCTTAAACTTGATATTCTCGCTATTTTGGAATAAACGAAAACGTACTAAAAGCGGAAAATCGCACTAGAGGCGGAAAATCTTTCCTTCGATTAAACCTGAAATTTTCCATCGCATAATTTTCAACCTTTAAATCTTACGGTTTTCTAAATATCTTTTTGACATATTTCTTTCGTGCCGAGAAAAATGTCCGATTAAATATAACCGGACAATCCAATTACATAATAACAAACGGATCTATCCGATTAAATTGCATATCCGGTGAAAAATATGATCGGTTTTTCAATCAAATGTCATTCGGCAACTGCACTGATAGAAAAATATGTAGTATTTGAAACTATAATTGCATAGTAAAATAATTATAGTGAAGTCAGGAACATAATTTTTATACTAATTATT
>NW_011967179.1:0-15036 GCF_000949405.1 Vollenhovia emeryi | reverse complement strand
TAGTGATGCCAACTATTTAAAAAGTTTACTATAAAATGCAAGTTTTAACTATTATTCTGTTAAAATATCCGGGTAATGAATAGAGTAAATTAGTTAATTATTTTTATATATTATAGTAAATACAATCACAATAATGGTAAATTTAACTACATTTCTATCGTCCACCTTACTGTACGATTATCACGATCTCATTTGCATTGGAATATTCAGAGCAGCTTATTAAAGTATTACCGTTTGTTATTTTTGCAGTCTGAGCGAATGTTACTTCGCGGGCAAGGGCGCAGCCCTGGTTTTACCGCCGAACGAGAGAGCTCGACCCTCGAGGCGGGTCTCGGCGGCAGGATGCGATATCCAGCAACACTTACAGTCCATGTTCTACCTGTTGAGGCCCGAGGAGACTTTGAAGATGGTGAGTACCGGGGATGTTTTGAAAACAAGTACCTTTATTTAAGGGGATTACACGTAATTTCCGCATAAGCATAAGCTTCGCGCTGTAAAACTCCTCGTCTCGCACCGCAACCGCGTCGATTTGTCTTCCGAAAATAGCGACGGAGATGTATCTCGTGTGTCGAATCTATCTCACAGATATATCTCGCGCGCGTATCCTCCGCGCGGCATCGAGGATTGCCGTATCGAGCGGCGGCAGGCGCGTATTTGAACGCAGCGCATAAAGCGCGACTACGCGGATACTAAAAATATTTCCGATCCCGAGAATTGGCAATTGCAAATTGGCAACGGTTTCGATGTCTCGCGCCGACGGGGAACGGCGGCGAGCGCCTCCGTCACGGGGTTTTTCGCGTTCGCGCCGCTGGCTGGCCACCTCCCGCGCGCGAATTACGGATCGCTCGGATAATTTCGCGCGCGCGTTTCGGCGCGCTTTCCTTGAGACGCGGACCAACGCGGACGAGCCGGGCCGTGTGTCCCCAATTACGCGCGCATCGCGAAATTGGCAGCTCTCGCCATCGCTCGCCTTCACCGCCGTTTCGCCTCGCTCGCTCGATCCGAGCGCACCGGCAATTCTCGGATTACAGCGGGGCTTCGCCATTCCGCTCGGCCGCCGCCAAGGCACCGAGGAACTCGGCGGAATCGTGTAAACAAGCAGGCGTACTCGGGGCACACTATCTGCCGTCGCGCAGTCTTGAACGGGGCGAGGAAGTTGGCAATCGCTATTATCTTGAAACGTGCTCCGACATAATACGCGATTTCACAAGTCGACCTTTTTTGTGTCTCTCTCGTTTTTTAATCGCGTTTCAATATGCAGCCTGCGCAATCGAGGCTCGTAAAGAACCGAGTATATTAATCGGAAACTTTTGATCGATGAGAATTGTACGGGTTGATGAACGCGCACTGAGAAAAATTTCCATCGGATAAACCAATTAAATAGAGTTTCCGATGGTTAATTTGTCCGATTACGCATTTGACCACATGCCATGCATTTGAATTTGTCTGATCGCACTTGATAAGGGCCGAAACCCATGGCCGAAACCGAAGGGGAAACCGCTGAGGGTATTGTGGTGTACAAATTTGCGGCATTACTGGACATTACTAGGCATTACTGTGGCGTTTTTTGGGCATTAGTTTGGGCATTAGGCCTTGCTGGGGCAATCAGTGATGTTCCATACTGGAATGGGGAAACCTTCCGCGCATACTCAAAAAAACTTCCTAGGCAGTGAAAAACCTTCAATTCAAACTATAGCCTAGTTTACACCGATCATTTGATACGCGTATCAAATAGTGAGTTCTAACTAATCAGCCAATGACTAAATTTATTTTATAGGAAATAACTACTTAATACGCGTATTAAATGATCGATGTAAACTAGGCCTATATATTATATTTATACAAATAAGGTTTGTTCGTTTTACCTAAACTAGTTGCACTAGTTCAAAGTTTAGCTGTTTCTTTTTCAAGAACCTTTAAATATATTTTTGCCGATTACACCAAGAATAGATTTTGTACATATCATCTTTGATATGATAGAACGTTGTTTTTTCTTTGTGATTTATATATATTATATATTATATATTATATATATTATATGCCAAAAAACCTTCAATTTCAGAACTTTTTCAAAAACCTTCCTTCCACCGTCCAAAGCGTCCAAAAACCTTCCAAATGAAGGAAATCCTTCCTATGGAACATCACTGGGGGCAATATAAAGATAAAATAAAATAAAACAAGATAAAGTAAGACAATAAGATCAAGTAATGCCCACTGGGCATTAGTGGGCATTGGTGTACAAGATTTTGGTCAGCGGTTTCCCTCGCCGAAACGTTGTGCCAATAAAGGAAGTTTTCCTGTTGCCACTGGTGTCGGATTATTCACCCGAGTTAGTTAATTTCAATGACACCTGTTCTCTGATTCAGTCCGATTACTGGGACACTGTCGGTCTGCACACAAAGGCCGCATAATTTGTATATTATACAAATTTTTCATGAATTGACAGTTCTAGGTGCATAAAGTGCAAAAGGTGCAGAATCACTCCAGCGTCCCCCCCCCCCCCCTCTAAATATGAAATTCTTTTATCTCTCACGACCTCTCGCTCCCGACGTCTCAATTGAAGGAATTTCTTAATAACAGTATGTGCTTTCTTTAAGATACGCGCGGCAGATACAGAGAGCGCGTGACTTATCTCGGCGTAGAGGTGTAAATTGTTTTGTGTCTCGAAGGCAACACTCGTGGTGCGAACTTCGGCGATCAGAAGCCGCCGGATTCCTGAAATGACGCGTACACTCTTACTTTTTGTCGATCGTGTTGCGAGGTATAAACGCACACGCCGGTGTGCTAACGCAATTAATGCCCGCGGGGGTTAATTAATGCACCTTTCTTCGCGCGTCTGACAATTAGCAAGTCGCGGAACTTCCCTCTCCCCTTAAGACACAGGGACTTTAATTTCCTTTGCGGGCAGCACGGAAGCGATTCTGCCGTTATTCCTCTCCATACGAGGAAGTTCCGCGTAGCCTGTAATATTTCCGTCGGGGATCCTTAAGTAATATATCCACAACGGCTCCGAACAATGCGTTCTCACGTGATGCGCGCTCCAGACGTTCGTGCAGGCCTTCCTCCGCTCAGCAAAAGTACTCGAGATTCACATATTTCGTAATGTTTCGTGTCGAATATCAGAAAATTGCTACAAGCTCTTTGTCTGTTTTCTAAGAACAGATTGCCACCACGCATCGATTAAAGATTTTGTTAAAATGGAAGCTGAAGATTTATGACGGATAAAGATATCTTGAGTAACAAACTCACAGCATAAGTTTAAAATTGAATAGAAGGAAAAATTGCTCAATACAGAAATTTACTCTGCCGCCATTCTATTTATATTGGCATATTATAAATCTGAGCCCGAAACGGCGCGGATTGAGCCATGTTGCTTTACGTATCGCATTTTTACTGGTGAAATAAAAAGTGAAAATGCACGTCAAAGTAAAATATACATAAGTAGGTATCGTTATATCGTTTATTTGTTCATTACTGGAGCGTTTGAACGTCGTTCCTTCAAGCGCGAGGATTTCCAAGCCCGCGCGTACCGTGGACGGTCCGCCGGCGGCGGAACATCTCGATCCGATGTGCAAGTCGATAAGAGATAACGAGAGGCTGCGCTGCGATCTCGAGAGCGCGCACCGCGCTGTCTACCGCGTGATCGCGACCTGGAATTTTTCACGTGGGTTCGCCTCGTGTCAACCGGTGCGACGACTGTCGGCGAAGTGGGCTAAGTGCGACCCACATGCGCGGGTCGTCGTCGTCGTCGTCGTCACAGCGAAGGCGACGCATTTGAGGTCGCGGCCGATGAGCAACGAGCGCTTCCGGTCGGTGCGCGAATAAGGGAAAGGCGACTGCGGGTTTCGCCGTTGTGAATACAATCGAATCGATAATCGCAGGGAAGACACGGTCCATTTCTCGGTGAATAAATCGGAAGAGTTGATCGCTCCGCTTTTTTGTTTTTCAAAGGGTCTCGAGTCCGTTCACGTTCTCATGAATCCCTCGAATTACCATAAGACGAATTAGTTCACTTTTTAGACATGTTATCTTCAGATTGTCTGATCCAGTTCAGTATCTTGATATACAGGGTGTCCCAGGAGGAATAGATCAATATTCTGGGAGGTGAGAGTGTCGGCCATTTTGAGCAAAAATGTCTATATGAATATTCGTCCCAGTCCCCACTGTTTCCGAGATAGAGCTATTTGAACGTACAGTTGCAAAATTACTGACAAGAAAGAAATACTACGTACTATTTCTAATATTTATTGTTCAAGTGACAAATTAAAAAAGTTTCACCGTTAATAATAATGCATTTTTCAACTTTTGTGTCAACATGGCGTGTTGCTCGTCTGACAATGAGTACATCGATTATTTGAGCGAGCAAATCTCTCGTCTCGTGTATTCACGTTTCTTCTGTTTCCCTTCCGCAGACGTTTATGAGATTGGATGAAGGGTGAAGAGTGTAGAGAAAAAAAGTAAATGCACGAGACGTTCAAGTAGTTCTATCTCGGAAACAGTGGAAAATGGGACGTATATTCATATGAACATTTTTGCTCAAAATGGCCGATACTATCACCTCCCAGAATATTGACCTTTCCTCCTGGGACACCCTGTATAGTGTAAGAAAGTAAGATAAACAGCTAGAGATAAAACTTAAATTCATTTAATCGCAAAGGAAACACATGCGAACACGTTCCAAGCTGATGACTGTTACGAAATCTATGTAAAGATTGAATCCTAAATTGCTCCACGTGTACATTTACTTTCTTTGCAAAAGAAATCTTGTCTCTCGAACACTCTTACTAGTCACTCGGGGATATAAATACGCGGAGCAACATGATGCCACTCGCATGATCGCCCAATTTGGGCGAAAGTACGGGATGATCGTCTCTCTGTCGTCGTTCAGCCTGGACGACCGCGCTCCTCGCAGACGCCATTGTTTTACACGAGCTTCTTTCACTCTGCGCACGATGAATTCGGCACGATTGGCCGTGAAAAGTGAACGGCCAACGGTAAATTCGCCTTTACCTTTGACACGAGCTCGCGTTCCAGATCGGGGACGTGCAGAGCTAGCTCTAGAAAAAGTAAGCCGCGCTAGAAGAGATCCCTGACCCGGTTCGAAAAGACTTCAGCTCGTTCTCCTTTAGCGTGAGGGGGACGAGGGGACACGGTACGGGTCACCGCGGTGTCTTCCTCGCGCTGTTTCGACGGGTTTTCGACGAGCGAGGTCAAGGGCGAGTCCAGCTCTTCCGCTCGCTTTGTCTCGATACCGATCGGCGGAAGTTCGGGGCCAGGGCCGAGCCGGATTTCTCATCGGGATCGATATACATGAGAGACAGTGGCGCGAGAGAAAATTGTACCCGAGGTAGAAGAGCGGGGACGAAGATAATCGACGTTCTCCGCATTTTAATCGCGCGATTCATAAATTCGCAGGCGCGTATCCAGGTGTCGAGTTGACTCCTGAAAAGATCTCCGCTCGAATAACAGCGTGAGTTTTGCAAACGTTTCTATCTCGTGCTGTACACGGTAACTGTCTGACACTGAAAGAAGCCTGATATAGAGTTTTTCATATTCAAAGAATACGCCGCTTTCAATGCGGCTCGTTGAATAATATACAGTGGTACCTTTGAGCTCACCTTTGCAGATTTCTCGGCGAATACGTAGACAGGCCGCACGCATTCGGGAATACAGTCTCGCGGAATCGCAATAAAAGCGAATAGCATACAAATGTACCTGCGTCTGCTTAACTTGCGGTACACGGCCGCGCGATACAAGGATTTAACGTCGGGCGATAAAAACGCGAAAACCCGTCTCGGCGAACAAAGGCGAATTCGGTGTTCGCCAACGTGTTCCAGGTAGCTTCGACACAACGCCGTTTTCCCTCGCGGCGAAGGAGGTGAGCGCCGGAGAGCGGCTAAAATCGCTTGGTCTCGCGAGCGGGCTAATATTGTGCGGAGGAGGTGAATAAGCAGTAAAACCGCAAGCTCATGATTCTGACCTTTACGACGGTGTAAATCGCGTCACGAGATAGGAGAACGCGACGCCGTCGCGAGGACGCGCGAGTCTCGCGATGGCGAAACTCCTCGCGCCGTCGTCGTCTCGGTAGTTCGGCCGACTCGCCGTGTTCATCCTCCTTCGGTCGGGCGAAGAGAGAATGGAGACACGCGGCGTCGGTAAACGTGCCAATCCCCCGAGCGACATAATATATCGTCCCTCGACTTTTCTCTCCCTCGCTTCTCTCGCACGCTCCTCGGCACGATCGATCGTCGCCGATCTTGATCGACGTCCGACGCGTGCGGCGTTATTGATACGGTAGTGCCGGATGTACGATCGCGCGGAATGTTCGCTGAAAGCGTATCGATGAGAAACCGGAGAGAAAAAAAATAACGATTTTAAAGGGAAAATTGACGATTAGCATATGGGACGCTTATCGGAAGATCGAGTTTTTAAGGTGGCTCCTGCACGAAGGAGTGGTTAGTATGGGCGTTTTGGTGGGGCCCCCTTAATTTTTATAAATTCATATAACTTTTTTCATAAAAAATACCGATGCATTATCGATCGAATGCTTTGATGTGCTAGGTTGTATATGCACATTTGGAAACATATTTAAAAAGATATGATATTGTCAAGTCTCAAAGAGCTGTCAAGTTTCCTCAAAACTTTGTATCTTTTGACCTTACTGATATGAATTTAGTCAGCTTACCCTATATACTTGATTTATTTCATACAATTCGCGATACATGTTAATTCACGACGAAATTGGGTAAACTGAGATTCAATTTAAACGCTGCATGACTGTTAAGGGGATGCTGGAGAGATTCTGCACTTTTGCACCTTTTGCACTTAAAACTGTCTGTTTCGTGGAAAGATTTGTGTAATACACAAATTAAATGGCACGTGTACAGATGATCGAAAGCAGCTTGCTATTCCGGCTAAATTAAAGAACAATATGACATCACTAAAACTAAGTTTGTAAGTCTAATAAAAAATAATATTGAGCAACACATACGTACAGTACATGTAGTATGTGTGTTGCTCACTATTATTTTTTATTAGACTTACAAACTTAGTTTCAGTGATGCCATATTGTTCTTTCATTTGGCCGGAATAGCAAGCTGCTTTCGATCTGTACACGTAAGCCATTTAATTTGTATATTACACAAATGTTTCCGTGAACTGACAGTTTTTAGGTTAGAAAGGTGCAAAAGTGCAGAATCACTCCAGCATCCCCTTAAGTTTGAAGTAGTATCTGTTCTACTTTCATATCGGAACAATATCGATTGTTCTGACATAGTTATGAGATTATAACTGTTAGATATTAATGCAACCTTTTTCTCAGAACAAAAAATACTAAGTTTGTCACATGTTTTTTTATGCCGAACATCGTGCGTTCATGAACGTGAATGTAGCGTTAATAAAAATTACTCTTCACAATAATACAAGAGAAAAGTCTCCTATTATGAGATAGCGGTGTTTCTGCCAATAGGCATCATCCGTTGGTTCCATCACGAATTTATTGCCCTTGAGGCGAAATCTATTTAGAGTGGAAAATTCATTAAACACGTAAAGTTAAATCAGGACCTTTCTAAGATATAACTCAATTAGAAACGGGGACGCCAAGTCATACTTAGGTCCGGGCAAGCTAAAGGTAGTCTAATAAATTCATCGTGTAATCGTTGCGAAAATAGATTTGTGATTGAATTTGGATGTTGAGAAGCTGCTACATTAGAAGTCTATCTTATAATAGGTGCTTTTCCTCTACTAATTATATAAACGGACAAAAAGACTGTTTGCACCAAAGTTACCGGATACACTTGTCGACCACTCGCGTTGCGGTAGTTTCTTCTGTCGCTATGCAAGTTGTCGTAGTGATAAATCGCTTACGACACCGCTAACGCAATTTTAATTTGCTAGAAACACGCGATCGCGTATCACGAATCGCGTTATTATTGTTCCACGACACTTCGTGCTCTTAAGTGACGATCCATTCGAAAAACCGTGTCCCACGACAAGCAATAGGGCGCCTAATGAAAAGAAATCACGGTCGGGTACAGATCTACGTAATCGATTTATTTGATACTTCTCCGTCTTTCTCGTTGCGACGTAAATCTCGTAATTAACAGCCCGAACGATCATTTCTATGCTCTCGAGTCTCATCACCGTTCGACATTTGAAGAGAGTACCAAGAACTGGTCGATAAGACGTGAAACATACGAGACAATTACGTTTTATGGGTCGTGAAACGCCGACGAGTTCGGAATACGACGATTAAGAAGGCCATCGCACAGCTGCACTGTCACCATATTTCGCGAATAATCTTAAAATGTTCTTCGCGAATTACATATCCTTTTTTTTCATTTTCGTATTATTTATGTGATTGCAATTACGGAGTCACTTTTTACTCTTCATTTTTATACAACTTGCAATTAAATGATCCGAGTTATTTTCGACAGGCGTTAAAATTCTCAGAATTATCCGCCGCTATAATTGACCGTTGTCCTAAGATGCATTTTTACTCCATGTAGAAAAACCGCGTAGAAGAACAAAAAGGTTTCCATCGTGCTGCGATTATCTCTCGCGATTTAACACGTCGCGTCGAGGGTTCGCGGTAAAAAAAAGGTCTCCCGCCGAAATTCCCCGTTGCGGTTGTCCGTCGCGAGGAAGATAAATGAATCCCGTCGGCATAATGCGCGTCTCTCTAGGATTAATGATAAACTAGCGGCGCGCGCTGCAGCTGCTAAGCAACATTGTTGCGTCGCGGGCTCGTAAATATCTCTTCCCCGGCGCGACTGTACGCCTCGCGCGAGAAAAGGCTGGCGAAATGCGCGCGGATGGACACGTGGGCGCTTTTATGGACCGCACATTGTTACCATCATGACCATCGACCTCGTAAATCGTTCCGTCGATTGCGCGGTCATTTTAACTGCCGGCTACTCGATTACCATGGAAATGAGGCTGCCATCGAGAGGGCTTCTGTTGCGTCTAGACTACTCCTATTAGAACACCCTTCTCTGCAGCCTTCTGTTTAATTAGCGATGAATAGAGGTGCGACATTTTGACGTTATCCTTTGGCATTTCTTGCGTTTTGTTCTTCCAGATTATTTTGATGTTATTTTTTGGCACCTTTTGCGTTTTGTTTTTCCGGATTTTGCATTATTTTGATAATGTTTTTGATAACTTTTTTTAGAAATTAAATGATAACTATCGTTTACTCGCTATATTAAATACATAGTGTCAAGACGATTTCCATTAAAAGTGTAAGACACAGACGTAACAATATTAATAATATATCCCCGATAAGAAGCTCAGAAATTAGGCAGTTATTATCATTTACTCGTTATACTAAATACACAGCGCCAGGAACGATTTTCATTGTAAGTGTAAGTCGCAGGTGCAACAATATTAATAACATATCCCGATAAGAAGCCTGGGAAATGGGCATGTGCAGCATACAATGGACTCGAATAATTTTCTGTAACTTTGTTTCTAGGGTAAATAAAGTAGTAATTAGCACAGCGTTACGGTTATACAGTTCCCGACCTATGGCTGCTTCCCACCTCGAAATTTCACTTGCGGAAATCCTCATTGTGCGCAGTCACGTAATGACAACTTGTCTCGTTAGTTCTCGTTGAAGATGATTATCGCGATAGGAATTCTGTTCTCCGGTTATCAGATAATATTTCCGAGATAGGTTAGCGGAGATAGGATACTTCCAGGGAGGACAGGCAAATTAATTGCTGATCCGCGTCCCGAAAGAAATGCGTATTGAGTATTCGCGAATATTGCTGCTCTTCACAGAAAGGAAAACGGCAGGCCACCTCTTGTATACGCGAATTAACGCGTTCATTGTTTTGTATATACGCAACAATCTATACTCTTCTTAGAAGCATTTAATATTCCTACGTTCCAACAATATTACAGTCTTATTTAAATACCATAATTGTCACTTCAAGGAAAAAAATACTAATATAATTATTTAGGTCAAGAATATGTTTTGTCTCAGTAACCGAAATCCTTTCTGAGGGTGCAAATCTTTTTTCGCGACGATTACACGATCTAACAATGCATTTTCCACCAAACAGATTTCACTCCAAGGGCAGTAAATTCGTGATGGAATCAACAGATGATGCCTATTAATTTAGTAGCAATCCCGCTGTCTTATATTAGGAACTTATCTCGTAACAGGGGACTTTCCTCTACATATATGTACATATTTCGAAATATTATCGAAACGATCGAATTCAAGCGAAAGAAGTGGACGCGCGCGCGCGCGTGAATAAAGCGCCGGAAGTGGCCAACTGAACTGTCGGATAATGGTCGGTCGGGTCACTGACACTTTCCGCATAAAAGTTGTCCGGCCCGCGCCGGACAAGTACGTGTAAGTTTAAGTACGGGCGTAAAAAGTAACGGGGCCCTGCTGAAAAGAAGTCGACGGAGGCAACCTGTAGCGAATCGCCGCGCGGCCCCCTTACCTCGTTGTCCTTGTAGGGACCAGTTTCTCGTTGGTCTTGTCCAGCACCTCCGAGAGATCTCGGACGTTTCCTCGTCGTGATGCGCCCCTTCGAATTTACCCGGGAGGCACAAAACGAAATGAATGACGGCGACGTGAGCATTTCCGCGACACTCCGCGTGAGTCACACGAACGCATACCTGGCCGTCGATTCACGAACATTCGCGGGGAAATCGGCGAACGCAGAAGAAAAGAATATTCTTCTTTTGAAAATATGTTTAGTTTCGACGTGAAAATCTTGAAGTGAGATTATATTGCGTTAAGGGAGGAGAAACGTTGAATGGAGCGATTATATATACAGGGTGTCGGATTCGATTTGGACGACTCCAAAGATTATAGTAGATTGGGTCAAACTGAGAAAAAAGTTATATACCATTTTACAAAATCCGTAATTATTATCGCGTAATTAAGAAAAACGTCTGAGCCAATAAGTGCACGGGGGAGCTGAAGGCCGGACTCGGCAGACATGCAAAATGGTGTATTATTCTCCTACCACCAGAAAAACTTTCGGCGCGGTGTCATATGTCGCGCGTTCGCTCGCTGCGCGCCGTTCGCCCGCTCACCGCTCCCCGCTCGCCGCCGTCTTTCATCAATCGATGCATGACTCCACCTCTCGTTATCGGATCTTGAGAGATGTCAACAAATACACCATTTTGCATGTCTGCCGAGTCCGGCCTTCCGCTCCTCCGTGCACTTATTGGCTCAGACGTTTTTCTTAATTACGCGATAATAATTACGGATTTTGTAAAATGGTATATAACTTTTCTTCTCAGTTTGACCCAATCTACTATAATCTTTGGAGTGGTCCAAATCGAATCCGACACTCTGTAATTCAATCGAGAAAAATATATGCTTATTATTGAAGACTAGAGAGGAAACAGTATTGGATAGAAAATAACATCTTTTCAAATCAAAGATTGTAATGATCGAAATAATTTTATTAGCATTTATATTTCCCACAATCTCATTTAGTATAAAAATAAGACAATATATCAAAATACAATCAATAATTTTTATTCTCCTCTATCGAATTAAAAAAGATCGATTCAGTATATTGAGACAAGAGTAACTTATATAAATGTAAGTTTACATATTCTTGCGTTTAGAATAAATTTTCCCTCCATCTTGGCACCACGATATTCTACAAAAGACGATACATACTATCATTTTACTCTAGATTAAAAACTTTTTCATTTAAGGGGATGCTGGAGTCTGTCTGTTTTACCGACAACGCGAAAATTATGTATGTGTGCGTATATGTATGTTACATAAAAAAGAAAGAGAGAGCAATAATACGATACATCTTTCCTTGTCTACTAGATTGCAGCGCCATCTTATCATCATGCAGTGCTCTACTTATCATTCTACAGCTGTATTTGCATTTATAAATTTTTCTCTAACCCTATCTTTTTTTTCTAGACTTTCAATCTTAGTTCCAAGTACACAATATTGTTCTTGCATGTTGTCTCTAGGTTTCTCCGGTCTCATTTTGCAGATATAAACTATAGAATTTTTGTATAAGCAAATATTATCGTCATGTGACAGCTCTACATGCCAAAATATTTAATTTTTTTTCGTTTTTTATATAAAGTCGAGTAGACAGACTTTTATTTTTGTGCGAACTTTAATCGTGTACAAGAAATTTGCAACTCTGTAAAGCCAATTAAAAGATATCCCTAATTAAAAAATGTCGATAAAACAGAGAGACTCCAGCATCACCTTAAGATCAAAATTTTCTCTTCTATATAATAAATACGATTGACGCTATATCGATCCTATTTTGTGATACATTGAATTGTAAAAGCGTTGGATCCGGAAATTTTTTCTGTGGGTGTATGATTGAATTTCGATGTTGAAAACCTGCTGTCTCATATTAGAAGTCTGTCTCATAACAGGGGACTTTCCTCTACGTATATGAAATAAAGAAAACCGGTAATTTTTATAGCGAGACAGATTTTCCTACCGCACATCACGGAAAATGATATTTGTTTCGGAAGTAGAGTGGCTCGTGTACAGATCTCATCCTCACTCAGCGATCGTTTAATCTTCTTCTACCAATTTACGTTTCCGAGAATCCCTTTCATTTCTCAATAGACAGTGCTATCGCGATAAATTATCGTCTCCCACGCGACTGCTGCTTTTCCGGGGTATCATATAAGGTCAGGCCTCGCGATAAAGCTGTGCAATCTTCGATACGCTAAACCGGACGATCATCTCGGTTTAGCGATAATATCGAAACTTTGGCGGCAAAATATTATATGATTGTTAATATTCCTTTTGAAACTTGTAGACATTCTTATATCGATTCAGGCTCGCTTTGGAACGCCACAAAGTCATCGCGAAAATATTATCGAAACGATCGAAGGTTTACAATAAAACATGTACATTTTAATCCAAAGTATTAGTTGTGTTAGTAGTAATTTGTCAATAGCAATCAATTAGTTGTGCTTGAATATAAAATTATAGGAATTAAGTGGGGTAACTCCGGCCGCATCTAAGGAAAACTTAATTTATTAAGTATTATTTACAAAGCTTACGACAAATAAACTATACTAATAAAATCTGGTTACTGTCTACTACTATAAAAAAAATTAAAAGTATGAAAAATTTATTTCTTGTATTTAACAAAATAACTTTTACTTCGCATTTTTGCCATACATCCCATAGAGGTGGGTTATATGACTATCCATGGATGGATATACGTCTTACAAATAATGTTCATAAATTAGGTAACAAAATGATGTAAAATGCGTGTAAAACGTTCATAAAAGTGTAAGAATGATAGACAAACGCATATATGTTTGCAGGAGGACTAAAAACACTTCAGACAAACTAGAGATACATTAAAGATGTATCCAAAGAAAACATAACAGGAGTTTTCGCCCCTTCCTTTTCTCTGCCTCAGTCTGACTTTATTATTCACGCGTTTGTACTGTGGCATAAATCCCGCGCGGTAAAAATGCCGTGTATCCCAAATAGATGGGACGCATGTACAAGATATCAAGCTGAACGAAGGATACAAGAGCGGGGCACTTATATTTTGCTGTGTTGCATCCTTTACCAACCCTCCACGCGTATGTACCGTGAAACAATCATTAAGCTTTTTGCATTTCCTACTGTAATTATTTTAAGTTGGTCGTAATACATGATGGCGCATATTTATTACATTGAAAAGTCGATTCAACTTGCGATGGTTTCGTTATTAACAGTAAATGACCGAGCTCACGATACAATACTATGGCATAAAGGCACATAACAGAGCGGTTGTAAGCAAATTACCTTCACTCTTTCTATTTTTTTCTGACTTCAGCACGTAAATCTCCGCGCGACATAAATACCGGAGTTACCCTAGATTTTCTGCACTATATCAAGTCACCGTTTTATTAAATATTTTCGTTCGAGACAGTGTCTTGAGGAGAAAACTTGCGTTTCCACGTAGTGGCACGTAGAAACGCGATCTAGACGTGAATTACAATTGTTGCGCCGGCTGAAAAAGGTTAATTAACCGAAAGTCGTTTAATGGGAGCGCGCGCGCAGACCTGGCGTACCTTGTGCCGCGCGGCACTCGCGAAAGGATTAACAGAGGCGGAGAAAAATCGCGCTTTTTTTCCAGGATGAGTAGTTCGGCTTGGCGCGAACGCGTTGTGATTTATTTGGCGTTCCACACCGTTGCCCGCGCCGGCCGTCACAGACCGCTGCATAGTATGTGGTTTTCTGAGAGCGAGGCGATGCCGCCGGCCATTCTTTTCGGCGGTAATCTTCGTCTTCTCCAAGACCGGCGTGTCCGATCGCCACGAAATCTACCGCGAAGTCAGGCCCCGGCCGCAACAATTCAATCACGAGAGTTGATTCGTCCTGGAAATCCATCTGGGGATCCAATTTTCGTTGAAAAATCTCGATGCCCCGCGATATCGACACGTTCCCCTGCGTCGCTGTAAATTATTATCGGAATCGCTGCGTGGAGTTATCTCTCTCCTTTCCGCGGCATCGAGGAAGTCCACGGATAGTTCGATAATAATTTCGACTTTTATATCGTATCTGCAAAGCAAGATTTATCGGTAACTGTGACGAGATCGATCGTAGGCTGTTAAGTCGGTGTGTAAATAAATACCGTACGGCTGCTTCCGGGATTGTCTCGTGAATAGCGCTGAGATTTGTCATGGCGCAATGTAGCTTCAATGGTCGCACTGTATTTTACACCGTATTCATAAATCTTTAGCGATAGCAGTGTCGCGACGATCGGACACTTTTTCAGCCGAATGCGACGTGAAAGGTCCATTTTGTACGAGAAAAATCTATCTGGACCTGTCTTTTGCGTATAAAAATTATACCATTGTGCAGAAGAACCTACAGTTTTCAAGTCGGAGTATCGATTTACTAGTATCAACAAGCAGAGAATTATATTTCAGGCCTTGTTCTCAAGATTGCAACGCGTAGTACCTCTTCGGGGTTCTAGAAGTCAACAACGTTATAGTGAATTCGGCCGATTTGCACTGACACTGAACTCGTTTTGCCCTGAACTGTACAAGCGCAGCACAAGGTCC
>NW_011967178.1:1097751-1176293 GCF_000949405.1 Vollenhovia emeryi | reverse complement strand
TTAAAACTTACGAGACATCATTAGATTTAATGCCGGGGCATAGGATATCGCGTTAGAAATAAAAAATTTTTAATTTTTGAAACTCGCGATTTTTTTGCGCCAACCTTAAAGTGGATGGATCGTCGCCAGTTCTCTAGCGAATCAAGAATTTCGAGACATCGTTTGATTCCGTGCCTGGGAATAGGCAATCGTGTCCGAACTGCAAAATTTTAATTTTTCTGCACCTGTCAGTGTCTCGCGCGGAATCTTAAAAGGTGCTGAATCTTCGTCAAAAAGCGATTGTGGAAGCACTGAAATCTTAGCTTTCCTACGAGACCAAGATTATCTTGCTATGATATTTCTGTGCGAAGATATTGATGATTATATTGGGTTTGTTTTCTGTTCCTGCACTGGTGAACTAGTGCAGTAAGCTAGAATGAGAAAAAATATGCTTGTCTTACTCCAATTTATTGCACTAGTTCATTAGTGTAGGAACAGAAAACAAGCCTAATGACTTGTGATCTCGATCTCGGTATAGAATTAATTTTATTTCCAGAATTCATTAACGATATCGCACAAACTAAGGATCCGTGATAAACGATTCTTATCTGGTTAGAAACGCTGAAATCTTAGCTTTTCAACAAGACCAGGTACATCTTGCTACGATTATTCTGTGCGAAGAAATTGACGATTATATCGAGTCCTGAGGGTCAATTCTGTATCTTGCGCTATAGTGAAAATGCTAAAACTGAGTAGCTTGGTCTCTATCTAACTGTCCCCTTAGAAGGGGACAAAGTCGCTCGGTCTTAGCATTTTCACTGTAGTGCAAGATACAGAATTGACCCTCAGATCTCGATCTCGGGACAAAATTAATTTTATTTCCAGAATTAATCAACGATATTTCAGAAACTAATGATCCGAGATAAACGATTCTTATCTCGATAGAAGTGCTGAAATCTTAGCTTTCAAACGAGATTAGGTTCATCTTGCTACGATTGTTCTGTGCGAAGAAATTGACGATTATATCGAGTCCTGATCTCTCGATCTTGGGACAAAAGTAATTTTATTTTCAGAATTAATTAACGATATTTCATAAACTAATGATCCGAGATAAACGATTCTTATCTCGAGGGAAGCGTTGAAATCTTAGCTTTCCAACGAGACCATGTTCATCTCGCTATGATTTTTCTGTGCGAAGAACTTGACGATTATATCGACTCGCGATCACATAATCCCGAGACAAGTAGCAGACTCGTATATGCGGCGTCTCGCGCGGCGTCTGGCGCGGCGGTGTTTACGATCGAACACCTGTGCCTTGTATGTTTTGAAGTCAGTTTTTTGATGCTCGCGTACTACTCGCGTAAAAACTCGCGCTACATTCTCAGAAGAATGGTGCGCGCGCGCCCCATTTTTACAAGGCTATATCTCGGCGAATAATCGACGTAGCGAGATGAACCAAAAACCAATCTTCTTCGTTTCGCATCCCGCAGATGTCTACGTTGAATATGTATGCCCTTATCATAAAATGTGTGTCAGGGCATAGGAAATCGCGTTTAAACTACGAAATTTTTTATTTTTGGGACTTGCAATTTTTTGCACCAACATTAAAGTTGCTGCATCGTCGAAGATAATGAGACTTTAGCGAATTAAAACTTACGAGACATTGATAGATTTCGTGCAGGGGCATAGGAAATCGCGTTAGAACTACAAAATTTTTAATTCTTAGGACTTGCGGTCTTTTTGCGCCAACATTAAAGTTGACGTATCGACGTCAGTAATGACTCTAGCGAATCAAGAATTGCGAGACATCATAAGATTTCTTGCCTGGGAATACGCAATCGTGTCCGAACTGCAATATTTTTAATTTTCGAGACTTGCGATTTTTATGCACCAATATTAAAGCTGTGCTGCATCGTCGTCAATAATGAGACTCTATCGAATTAAAACGATACATTGATAGATTTCGTGCATGGGCGTAGGAAATTGTGTTTAAACTACGAAATTTTCAATTTTTGGGACTTTCGATCTTTTTGCGCCAACCTTAAAGTGGATGGATCGTCGTGAGTAATGACTTTAGCGAATGAAGAATTGCGAGACAACGATCGAATTCGGGCCTGGGAATAGCAAAATCGTGTGCGAACTGAAAAATTTTTATTTTTCTGCACGTGTCGTATTCCCGCGCGGAATCTTTAAGTGCGATGCAATCGAGTCAAAACGCGATCTTAGCACTATGACTGATAAGAGACATTATTCAAACTCGTGCCGGGGCATAGGAATATCGCGTGAGAATTGCGAAATTCGCAAATTTTTACGTTTCGGGACTTGCAATTGATCAATTACAGCCGATTATTCTTACGACTACGACTCTGCGACTTTAGACTTTAGATAAATTCAAGACTGTCTTGAAGATCGACTATGAATACCGGCTTACGTTTCCACCGAGGGTCAGAGTCGGGCTAGAGTCCGGTCAGAATCGGGTTGAGGTTTGCATGTTTTTGACCCGACTCTAGCCCGACTCTGACCCTTGGTGGAAACGTAGTCAATCCTGGTTTCTCTCTGCTCTAGCAAAAGTTGTTCGCTCATTGGGCATCACACACGACACGACGCGTGACGCGTTCAGTGGGAACGCGCCCGCAGGTCTATGGCGGCGTGCGTAACTTGGCTCGCTTGGCTCGCTTGACTTCGATGGCAACAAAGATGGCGGGCGCAGTGCGCGCAGGGATCGTGTGCCTCTGCTAGGCGCGTTGACGTGCCTGACAAACGTTGTGCAGCCCGGCCAGCGGGCAGTAGCTGTCGCGAGTGAACGCGCGGGCTTTTGTGTATGTGCGCGCGCGCGCGCGTGTGTGTGCGTGCGTGCGTGCGTGCGTGCGTGCATGCGTGCATACGTGCGTACGCGTGCGATTACGCGATTCCGTCGTGTACGCGCCTAAGTGCGCGCGTGTCTGGCCGCGTTGGGTGATCGCGGGGCCGCGTTTCCGACGTGTTCCGACGAAATATGTCAGAGGCTCCGGAAGCATGAGCGAGGGAGCAGACTCGGTTGCACAGACCCGCGGGGATACGCTCGCGACCTTGGACGACGAGGGTGAGCGTGATGCGACGCCGTCGACGCCGCCGCCGACGCCGACGGCGACGGAGCCGCTACCATCGCCGCCACCACAACCGCCGCTGCCTCCGTCGTCGTCGCCTCCGTCGCCTCCGTCGACGGCGACGTCCACCGGTAGGAGACCGCGCTTCGGCACCGGCGGCCTTCCACCGTCGCCCTACGTGTGGGTCGACGGCCGTCAGCTGCGAAGCGCTCTGGCCTGGACCAAGAAATGGCCGCCCCGACGAGTCAGCTTTCCCCTGAGCGACAGTCACCTGGTGACAGGCTACCTCGAACCCGACAATCCCTGGCGGCACGGTGAGTACCCCGCTAACCCTGTCTTCCCCCCCCCCCCCTCGCTCCTTCGCGCCTGGTTTCTATCACCGGGTCGCGCGTCGCACCGGATTGCACCGTGTGTTAACTCGGGGTTTAACAACGTCGACCGATCACCGTCCACCTAGGTTGAGTACATCTGGTCGGCGATTTCTCATTGACATTTACGACACAGGATTAGTGCTGGCAAAAATTGACGCGGTCAGTTTGTGGATGTTTCGTCCATGGGATTTGAGGGATGCTTCGTGTTTGTGCTCAAACATGACGCCAGTTTTGTCCGTGACGTAAATTCACTAACTACTGGTGCTTACGACCTGGCACAGCTGTACGATGTAATAATTAATCCGATGTTACGATGTTGCAGGATTGTTTCTGTTTGTTCTCAAGATTTAAAAAAAAAAGACTAAGCAGGGAGTCGTAGCTTTGTACAAATCACTTAGTTATCGAATATCAGGCCGAGACTGTAAGTTGTTATAAATGGAGATACAGCAGAAAACACTCAGCCGCATTGTGAAAAATGCCTAATGTACGCTGCAATATGTAAATGTGTTGAAGAACCATGATAAATATGCGATTAATCTCTCAATTAATTTCTATTAAATCCTCTTGCAGTTTGTCAGAAATTGTACGCTTGTTAATTGTTTTACCCAGAGCCGGAATAATAAATTGTTTATTCACGGAAACATCTTTATGACACTCTAAAGCGCCCAAGTCGTCCACGTGATTTCTTTATTCCTTAGCACGGTTGTATTTTGTTACTATGCTATCAGGTTTTTTTATAGACTGTCCCAAGCGAAGGATTTCGCAATGTGAACCACGTACTAATTATAAGTTTGATGACAAAGAAATAGTGATGTTAAAACTTATCTGATACTACGTACGACAGAGAACTGTAACAAATAGATATATATGTTTTTTTCTCACTGTAATTATTGTGTAAAACAATGACTCTTGTAAAATAAATAAATAGATTATTATACACCATGGTAATACAGACTTTTCTTTAACTTCACACTCATATATATTTTATGTGTTACGTGTCTTGTGACATAATATATAAATACTTAATCACGGCAGAGGGGAATTGCATATCGAGGACACTAAATATTTGTAAAAAATTTTATTTGTATCTCCATACAAAAAAAGAGTTATTTAAAATTTCCTCTATGTCACCTTTACGAAACCTCCTGCCTTCTGTTAGCTTTAAAATTCTCTATCTCCCGTTATCGTAACATACACAAAGATATATGTGTATTTCAAATCAAGGCGTGATTTTTGAAATTTGTGTTATAATCCATGTTGTTTGTGCACTATGAAGTAAAACTGTTAATAATTGTTCCCAGCTGAAAATGTGAATCGCGAGGACTTAATCTTTGCATACGAGGAGTCTTGCGCACGTCACGCCACCGAACCCTTGCAAAATGTTTTAGTTCAACTGGAGGTAAAAATCCTACTTCTCTATAACACTCCAAGCAATTGTCTTATGACATTACATAGCCGTCTTTTATGGCGTATATCAAAAGCAATGTTAAACTCAGGTTTGAGTACCTCACAAAAATCGGCTCTATGTACACGAAAGCTTGAGCTTGTTTATTTGCTGGAAACGCCGAACTGTCTGAGATAAGCCAAATTTCTTTTTTTTACTTTTTGTTACGACATTTTGTACGTGCTGCTAACACTATAGCGATATAGTAAAACTTTTTTTTTACCAGATAAATCAAATCGTAGCAATGCACCGACACGCTGCATTGAAGAATGAAGAAAAGTTTTTACAAGCTTCGAGTGAACTTTGTAGGGAAAAAGATTTTGTGATTCTCTTTCACATGTTCTCTCATTCTTGTTATATGTAGAATTTGGATATATCTCAAGATCGCTGCGAAGAGCTGAATTTGAAGGGAAAAGTCTTGGATCAGGATCATATCGAACCATTGGAGGAGATACTGAAGAGAGTGCAGTTTAATAAAATCGATTTAGAAGGAACGTTTCTAAATGACGAGGTACTTCTCTGAAAAGATACATATACGTGTGTTAGTTCGTTGAATATATTTATAAATATACGCATGACATTAATGAGCAATTATTATTACAGAGTTCCGTGATATTATTTGATATGATAGAATATTATGAATCCACGAGACACTTAACTATTTCGTCTAATCCAGAAATCGGAGCGCGCGGCTGGCAAGCGTGCTCACACATGATTAAGAAGGTACTTATGCAACCAATCGAAGGATTTTTGTAAGACAGTCTTATTAGTCGTATGTCAAAGTTCCAAATTATAACGGGAACTTATAGTCAATCCAACTGTTGATACAGTATTAAAGTTGATACAGTATCAACTTTAAATAAAGCAACTAGCCAGTTGGGTTGACTATAAGTTCCTGTTAAAATTTGTATTCATTACTGGTGACCATAAGCAATCTTCCTACGTTACTTTCCAAAGTTTCTTTTTTTTTATATTTCTTTCAGTTCATTACTGTTTGTCTATATCCCAAGATATACCCTAGATGTATAATGACTATCGTGATATTATTGTATATTTAAGTGAGGATGCTAAGAGTGTAATTAATACAGTCCTTATTTCTTTAGACTGAGACTTTAGAACAGTTTGAAGCAGGGAACATAAAGTTTGACGAACAAAACATGAACATTTTAACCCGTGCATTGCGGGTAGTTTGCCATCTTCAAGTCCTTAAATTGGAAAATTGTGGACTGTCGGGCAGAGCAGTTATCATGCTTGGTATTTATCGCGCAACACATTTTTTTCTTATGCTTTAGAATTTTATGTACGACATTGCATTTACAATGTAATTGTCGTGTTGCTTGCAATTTATTAATGAAACAGCATTTATTTTTATAATATTTACGAGAGAAAATTACTGCAATTAAAGTACAGTTGAAATATATTATTACAATTGTTAAGGATTTAAAATTAAATCTAAAAGTTTGCTCTCTTTTATAATTGATTCATATGGATTATGACTCTTGTTTTCCTAACAGTTACAGCCCTAAAAATAAATAGCGG
Source organism: Vollenhovia emeryi (assembly GCF_000949405.1). Classification (NCBI taxonomy): domain Eukaryota; kingdom Metazoa; phylum Arthropoda; class Insecta; order Hymenoptera; family Formicidae; genus Vollenhovia; species Vollenhovia emeryi. The sequence continues at coordinate 1,169,874 of NW_011967178.1, read as the reverse complement.
TATACGGGAACTATATTTAGCCGATAACGGGCTTGACTTATACGACGCTATACAGCTTGGATCTCTCTTAAGAATGAACAATCAGTTACAATTGCTCGATATTAGGTATGTACTATTTGATAATTAAGAACAATTATTGTTTTGAAGCTTTTTCGGGAATATGCGTGTATAAAGTGTATTCGTGTTTTTTTTATTTGATCTTTAGATTTCTGTAAATGCTTTTCACTTTTTCGCAAAAATTGGTAGAAATATACATAAGAAATGTAAGGACAATATCTTTATGTGTAGTTTCTTTTGCTTCGTCTTTGCGAGAGGCATGCATTAAGTGAGTAAATGATGTTAGTACAGATTGTTTTTGTTTTAAATGTTTTTTCTTAGTAATAATAACGTCCAGGACGACGGGGTACGAGATATATTAGAGGGCCTGATTAATCAAGTGAACGAGGACAAAACTGGCAAGGGACTTAGTATTCTGATACTGTGGAATAATCGTCTCACCAAGAAATCGTCACCTTACATCTCGAGGATTATAGTACGTATTACGAATATCTTTCGATATATTGTTTTCAATTGTGTTATTGGTGATACGTACTTATTGTATGGTAATTATTGTGATTTATATAAATGTAAATTGTATAGTTCTCTCTTACCATTCTCTTGTAAATAGATTGTATTTAGTAAAATTACTTTAATTACTAGATTGTTACTATTATTTTATATCAGTAATCTTTAGCATGTTTATCGTTCTTACATGTTTATTTGTGCTATTATTAATAAATATATTAGCGCGTAATTGGAAATAAGCAAGTTAACGGTTTATATACAATTTGTAAAAGTCTTAAATGAGAGGAAACCTGAAGCTATTTAAAATCGGCTGAAGATAAAATAAATTAAGCCACAAAAAGCTGTGCTATTCATCACATCATGTTAGCTGACCATCCATAACTACACCGATAATAATTATGTTTAGGCATTATCGAAAACATTGGAGACTCTGAATATCGGCCAGAATATGCTGACGGACGAGACCTTGAGCATCGTTAACGAGTCATTGAAGCAAAATCGTGTTCTCCTACAATTGGGCATGCAATCTACGGAACTCACATGCGACGGAATAATCACGCTCGCTGAGATAATGGAGACGAATCAAGTCTTGCAGGTAAAGCCTTTCACTTGAGCTCTCGATAGTTGGCTATGCTTTATATCACTCTTATTGCAGAGGATAGATTTACGGGATAACAGCATACGGATGCGCGGAATGCAAGCTCTCGTTAATGTCATGAAAAAGAACAAGACCATTACGCAGATTGATTTGGATGACAAACCTCGGATAAGATTAGTGAGTGTCGCTACCTATTTCATATATTTCGTTTATTTCGGCAAGTCAGTTGTGTATAATCTTCGTGCCAAGTATAATATTTGTTATTCGTGCAGTTTAACAATTGTTCTTATTTTCGAAACACAAAGGACGGTCCGTTGAACGAGTATAGGGAAATGGCTGCGGAAATTCGTAGTTGCTGTAGCCAAAACGAGGAGCACCGTCTGCTGGAGGAGTCGGGCGAGGATGTTGAGAGCCCGCAGCATTCAAACCGGTTGCTGAACGCGAGCTCCCGTAAGATCTCGCTTACCTGTCAGACACTGCCAAGTCCGTCGCGATCGGCGATATTAGCCGCCGATGAGCCGGCGACGCGCACTATGCTGGAGCCAAAGCGTACCAGCGGAGGCCGTCTGCGCTCCCCGGCTCCTAGTCCCATTCCCTCTCCCGTGGCCAGCCCGATCCCCAGCCCGTCCCGGAATCGTTTCGTCGTGTGTCGAGTGTCGGAAGCATCGTTGCGCTCCGCCGACTCCTCGGTGTCCTCCTCGCCGGTCACTCCGCCATCTCTTGGCTCCTCCCCATCCCTTGGTTCTTCCCCGTCTTTCTTCCCCAATACGAGCGGCGGCCCGTCGCGGTTCCGCGTGTCGGTCGTCGAGTCGGCGGGCGCCGACCGCTCGTCGCCCAAATCGGTCGTCGCCTCCTCCAGCGGCAGCTCGGTCACAATCGGTTTTAATGTCAGAATCGACGCGGCCGACTCCGACGATCCCGACAGCGCAACCAAAATGGACACGCATGCGACGCAGGCCGCTAGCGATAGTACAGTCGCGTCCATAGACACGCTTAACGTAGTTGCGATATCAACACAAGTATCCCCAAACGAAGACATTGCCAAAAACGAAGATCGTTGTGACGAAGGGACGAAGGGGGAGGAGGAAGAGGAGGTGCGATCGAATGTATACCGAACTGAATCGCGAATCTGGGCGGACGAGAGCGTTATTGCGACATGTAGTGAGGTCGTGGAAGAGCGATTAGCTCAGAAGGACACAACTGCGATGTCTGAAAGAAACGAGAACGTTACGGTAGATCTCGAGAGCGTCGTAACATCCGACAAGGATACCGAGGCGATCGAGGATCGTCGCGTCGTGTATACGAGTACAAAACAACTACAGGTACCTGCGTATCCGAACGAGGATACAGCCTCGATGAGGATTAGCGTAGTCGAGGACAAAGCCTTGATCGAATCGTCCTCGGATGACTCTCCGGAATTGCGCGTGAATCGGACAATTTCAGAAGGATTGTCCACCGGCATTTTCGAGTCTTCCGTAAGCACTACCTCGGAAACGTCCTCGACTCGCGTGGCAGAGTCGCATTCGCGGCAACAGGAGAATACGTCGGTGCAGAGGCATAAATCCAGCCTGGAGAAGCTCCTGTCCTTGTTCCAACATCCCGGTCAGTTCTTCTCGGACTCTTCGGGCGCTGTCGCGGATACGAGAAGCTCTCTGCAGGAGAGCGTAAGTAGCATGATGGCACTGGGCGACAGGTTGCAGCAGTACCTGAAGGAAGGCCGAGCCAAGGTGAGCACCGACGGCTCGTGGTCTTCGGAACATGGATCCTTGTCACGAAACAGATCGGTCAGAATAAACGTATCGCAGTTACAGAGCCTGACCAACATATTCGCATCTTTCAAGCTCGAACCCCACACGAGTCTTGTTGAGCACAGCGCCAAGTTCTTCGATCAGGCAAAAGGTCAGGATACGAATGTCAGAGAGAAAGATTTCGAAGGAGAGGTTGCGAGAATTGACCAAGACTTGTTCGGTCAGGAGAAGAGTCTGGTTGCGGGAAACGATGACAAGAATCCGATCGAGCGGGACCAGAGTAATTCATTTCGTCAGGAACGAGATGAGATTACGAGGAATGATGAGAAGAATCAGATTGTCAGGGATGGCGAGGACGATCTATTTGTTCAAGAAAATAATCAGGTAAGGAGAAACGACGAGCAGAAGTTGTTCGACCGGGATATCAAGGACGATGAAAAGAATTTGATCGACCAAGAAGAGAGTTCGAATGCCGCGTGCAATTTATTTTATCAGGTTAAAAAACAGATTGTGGAGACCGGCCAAGGAGACTTAGAGGCTCGAGAGAAGGAACGAGTTGCTGGGAGTGCAATCGATGAGAGCTTTGAAGATCAAGAGAAGACTCGGGTTATCGAAAACAGCGAGAATGTACAAGATCAGGAGCATCGGGAGAAAGATATGGTTGCGAGTGATGACAATGAGTACGATTTAAATAATTTAAATAATTGGAAGAAGATGCCCGCGAGAGACAGTGAAAGCTTGGGAGATCGGGACAACGGGATTGCGAGAAACGACGAGAAAGATTCTATGCAAAATGTACCCGTTAATGAGGAAAGTGTTGAGAAGAATAATTTACAATGGACCGAATCTGACCTTAGTGATCGACTGTTACCTGAAAGTGTGCAATCAAAGGACGACTTTGTTGATAATTTAGTATTAGACGTGACGAGCAAATCCGCTGTGTGTATAGCTGTAAAGTTAACTGACGTAGCCGGGTGTTCTGCTTTAGAATTAAGTAAGACCGACAGTACAGGGTGTAACGACGATTTTGTTAGTGACGATGTGAATTCAGTACATACGGAGCGTAATGACGCTGAACGCTTGAAGCGTGACAATCCGCAAGATTCAGAATACCACGGGGCGAAGGCTGGAGAAGCGAACGCCTTAACGGCGAGGACATGTGATACAACCACGGACAGTATTAATCAGACTAGTGATAGTAGTTTTCCGATTTGTAACATAGGGCATGATAGGTACACCGTAGATAGCGTAAGTACCGCGAGAGGGTCGACGTGCACGTCGATTAAATGTACGCCAGACAACTGCGGGGTGTCGTCGACGTCGTTGAACGACGTCTGGGCGTCGTCGACGTCGGCAGACGATGTCGGGGCGCCGTCGAAATCGTTCAAGGGCGTCGATTCGGACGACCATTTAAACGAAGAGAAAGTTACCAGTAGCACGTGCTGCGTTGTCGAGCAAGATCAATGCGAGTCTACGACAAGGAAGGAGGAGGAGAGGGGGAAGGAGGACGTGGCGGAGGTCCTCGATGATGATGCTTGCCGCGATTCCGCCGACCGTAAAAGTACAAGTGTAAATATTAAGGTAGAACCGCGCGAATCGGTGACGACGAGTTCGGGAAGCCGGGAGGGACAGTCTTTCATGCCAAATAATGTCGACGTACATCGAACTATCCTTAAAGAGGACGCGGCCGAGAATGAGGAGCAGCTGGAGGACGGCATCGACGATGGCAGGCGGCTCGACCCAACCATCCTCGTCACGCCGTACGAGATGACGTCTGCGAGTCAGGACAAGTCCGACGCGGAGGAGCTTATCTTCTGCATGACGGACATCTCGACGGACGGCACGTCTGTGGAGGACGAGCTGTCGCCGAGCGTTCCGTCCAGGAGCTCACCGAACGACACCGCCAAGGTGCAGGCCGAGTCCTACTTGGAACTGTCCACTTCGAGGACTACGTCGACGAGCACGCTGCTGATTGAGAATCCCGAGGGCGTGCACAGGAACAGCCAGGATTCCGGTATCGAGGAGACCACGATCGACGAAACTGTCGTCGGGACGGCGGACGCGCATCCGCTGCCACCGCCGCGCAGCAGCCTCCAGGAGAGCGTGGACTCCGGGATCGAGTCGGAATGCTCATCGATATGCATCAGGGTGGAGCCCGCCGCCGAGCGGGCGCTGGAGCTCGTGGCCGTCCCGAAGAGGCCCCCGCGCGACGACAACGGCGTGGACGACGACAACGACGAGTACGAGGAGTTCGCGACGGATTTTCTCGACAAGGAGGCGCGACTGGTTGATAATGACGCGTACCTCAACAGCATCAAGTGTACGGCCGTCAGTACGGCGCGGACCGTCGCCGACGAAAGCGTCGCGCACTCTCCGGCAGCCATGCACGGCACCAGGTGAGTATACTGAGCGCCGGTACCGGTGCCTTCTCCTCTCGGCTTCTTCGCAACTTCCTACGAGTACCCTAGAATGCGCTACGCCATTCACTCGGCGTAGCTGACTTGCGAGATCTCAGCCACGTAATCTCGACAGAGAAGAAGAGTAAAATATGTTCCGCACCATCACGTGGTTGAAAGAGCCAGACAGGACTAGGACTCGGTTGGGATTTAGGGAATCGTTTAACTAAGAGGACAGATGAGTTTACTACACAGTTCAATTTCGGATTGAAATTTTACAAAATTCAATTTATCCGATAAGTGATATTCGTCATACTAGTCTTTCGGCTCAAAATTATTACGAAACAGGGATGACAATGTCAACAGAGATAATTGCACTTGTGAGTGGATGATTTATGCCTTTATGCTATGCGTTCACGTGGAAGAGCAATACATTCTAAGGATTTAACGCGACTGACGGAAAGGATGTTCCTTTCACCGCTTCGACTTTTCTTGGCTTTCGCTTTTGCATCTTGCGGCATCAGCTTTTATTCTTGCTATTGCTGGCAACCTTGTGGAGAGAACTTGAAAAAGTTTGAAACGTTCTGTCCATCGTGATTTTAATGTAACGGATTGTTAAGCAACAATCGCTAAATATGACGAAGAGTATAGTTCATTTCTTTTGCAGAATTGTTTGTTTGAAAATCTTGAAAGATTCACGTGTTAATACACAAGATTTCTACTCAACATTCAACGCAGCCTTTACCTCGCGATTTGTTGGCAATCTTTTCGTTCACTTCCTTGTTAATTTACTTTTGTTAAATTATTTTTTGTTAAATTACTCTTGTCTGTTATTGACAAACACAGTAACGTTTTTGCTTTATTAACAAGTCATTGATAGACAAGTTTTTTTTGTTTGTTTTATATAATTTCTTGTTTCTGCCTCGTTTGTACATATATATATATATACATATGTATGTATATTTTCCTCTTATTGTTAGTGTGTACATTTTCCTCTTAATATTTCCTCTGCTTTTGCACGTTTTTATCATACCAACATCAATGTATGTACATTATATATTACAAATTTTAAGTAAATTGATTATAGTTACAGCAATAAATAATTAAGTTAAAAATTTTGAACTTCTCCATTCTTGGCCGAGATTTTATATAATGTTTTGGAAGCTTTTGCACAGCTTTTCTTTCAAAATGCAAAATGCATAATTTATCCTCACGGATATTACTTTACGGGACAAAGCCAATGGTTTATTTTTTGCAGCCCGAAATAATGCAGCAGAGGAGAAAGAAGAGAAGGCGAAGGATAGCGAAGGGAACAAGACAAACGCGATCGAGTATGATGTCGACGATGATGAAATCGACGAATTCAAAGAAGTGATGAAGCAGCTCGAGCCAAAGTATCGGCGCTATGCCAACTGGCGAATTTGAATGCTGTTTGAAATTGTCTTATATTCTTTTCGGAGGTCGTCGACGCAAAACACATGTATGCTTGGCTCCAAGGACTGTTGATTCCATGGACAATCACAATTATACATCCTTCTATGGATTCTTGGTTCCATGAATCTTTGATATTGTAGACTTTCGGTGGATTTTCTTATCCTTCCGCGCTTTTGCGCCTACAAGTTCTTAGTTTCTAGACAGAGTTTATTTTTTAAAAACACTTGTCATTATAAATTGTGACGAGTAGGAACTAGGAAACTGTTTGATGAATAATTGTTATTAGGTAGACTCCTCGTTTCAACAATCATTGTTTTGAATATTTGATAGTGTTTTTGTGTATAGGTATTCTGGTACCATGCATCTTTGAATTCAGATTATAATTATGAATAGTACTATAGTACCATAATATCTTACATTAGTAGCACTTTATGGATCTTTGTTAGCTTTCCTCTTACACTACTGAATCTTTAAACTATTAAGAATACTCTTAAAAGTCGCCAGCAGTAATTAACAACATCAATGATTTTTATTGACCGTATCTGGCAATTAAAATTCTTATTGCGAAAAATATTACCCCAACCAGGATTCGAACCTGGGACCTCCCTCAATCCCTCAATGATTGAGGGAGGTCCCAGGTTCGAATCCTGGTTGGGGTAATATTTTTCGCAATAAGCATTTTAATTGTCAGATACGGTCAATAAAAATCATTGATGTTGAATCTTTAAAGTAATCTATCTTCGCAGATCCATGTTCCACAGATCTTTGGAGTTGTTGCACGTCGAAACAATATGCGGCCTTTTTTTTGACGACCCCGTGGTAAAGGAGATATACATACGAGCGAGCGTTGAAAACTTAATTTTTAACTGTAATAAGTGTCTTATATATACTAGCTAGTTTTTTGGCGGTTATTTTTTATTTCGCGGGAAGGAGCAAACCGTTGGAAAGTAGGGGAAGACGTAATGGAAAGTGTACAGTAGACGATCGATTCTAGTCCCGAAGACAGTCGATCTGTCTTGGGAAATTGTAAACTTAATGCACCACTGTCTCTCGCCGCGCGTAGATGTAACACGCTGGCAGTGATCGATAACGCCAGTGCTTCTTAAACTTACAAATCACGGGACACCAAAGGATAGAGTCTTTTCTTTGTCGTGCCTCGAGCCTCTATAAAGATTTTCCTTGAGAAACAACGGCAGGCGAAAGTTACGATTATAAGGTGCTCCGTTACAATCATTGCCGATGTCCTTTCAATTAGAAGTTCAATCGAATACAGAGAGAGAGAGAGAGAGAGAGAGAAAAAGGGTGATAGTTGTTTCACTGCTGAAACTATGAATAGTTGATAGAGATGTTAAAAATTGCTAATTTTCGTTAAACAGATATCTATATTATAAATAAAGGAATATCTGTGTACGTGTGTGCGAGAAAGGACATCTGGACGGACACCTTGTATATAAAGCATAAGGAATAGTTTAAACTTTTTCAGTGTAACTTTCTTTCTATGATTAAATCTTACTTATGTTGGATGGACTACAGTGAAATAGTTATAACAAAGGATAAATATTTGTCGCAATTAACATACTAATCAATGTAGAGTTATCTGTTATATTTCCAGATTTTCATGGAACACAGTTTAAGGAACACTGACCTAAAAAAACGTGGCGATTACCTTAAACGAAATACTTTAACGAATTATTACTTAAATGTACATCACTGTTAACTAAAACTGAAAAACTTCCTGAATGCCTTGCATATACAGTACATCGCAGAAAATATAAGAATCATTTATTTCCAAAGAAATTTGAGAAGTAGGCTTCTTAATATAGCTTAAAATTATCTAATATTTCTTATAATTAGATTTATTAGCTATATTAGACGCGTTAATAATTTCTATAATTAATATTTCTTAATATAATTTAGTATAATTTAATATTGGCATCTAATATTGAAAATTAAGAGATGTAACGAATCAAGTTTCAGGAATATAAATAAAAAAATAAGCTTACTTTCTAATTCGAGATTCTGTGCGCATCTGATTTTACGGATTAATTATCAAGATATTTAATGTTGACAATTAAAAGTTACTTCAAAGATGTAATTTTTTTGTTTAGCAATGTTTAATTTTTAGCTTCATTGAGAAGATAAAGTTTCTATTACCGATTACCATATTCTCTGAGGTGTTTTGTATATATATGTATATTTGTGTGTGTGCGTGTGTATGTGCGTATGCGGGCATGAGGTATGTAATGTGTGTATTGATTGCAGGAGATTGCGATCGAGAAATATTCGCGGTTACCGAGTGATCGCGCGTTACATCACAGACGATAAATTTCGAAGATGACTCGAATTTGTGTTTCGTGAGAGAACTTAAATTAAGTTCTACAATACGAGGCAAAAAAGGTTCTTATCTTTTTAACTCTAGCGTAGTTATATATATATTTTTTGGAAATGTAAAGCGATTTATTATCTTTTTGCACGTTTATAATTTGCGTAAAGAAATAAAAATAGCTTAGTCAACTGCGATGCAGGTGAAATCCTTATTACAATATACATATATATGACTTTCTTATCTTAATTACCAGGCAGGTTTATATATATGTATATTTTTCATGTAAATAAGATGTACCTTTTGTACTTTTCATGTAGGATTAAGGTTTAGGAGATTAACTTATTATTTAAATTTTTTAATCAAACATGTTGCTTTATGTTGCGTTTTATTTATTAACATTCAGAGCTTGAAAAATTGGCGTAATTTTTGTCTAGCAACGCTGTACTTCGGTATTATATACATATGTTTTTTTTTATACCCTTGTGTACGTTAAAACAGATTCGAGTCTCGTCGAAGGTATCGTCAAAGTTATCGCGTTTTAGGTAGCTCGCAATTTCGGAAAAACGAAATACTAACTATTCTATTATTGTATTTTAAATTATATCTATCGTTTTTTGTGGTTATTTACTCTCTTACAAATCTCGTTACAAATGTAAATATGTATACGTACGTATGTATGTATAAATATATATATGTGTGTACATGCACAGACGTATATCATATTTATGTATGCATACGTATAGGATATAGATACATATATATTCGCCACGTTGCTAGTGGTTAATGTTATGTAGAATAAGATCGTCGCCCTCGCGATGGTGACAACTACAAGCATTCTTGTACCTGTCTCGCGCTGAGTAATAATTGCACGTGCAATTATATGGCTATTTTTACTCTTGCATCTTGCAATTTGTCAAACAGTCAACTACACAAGCGCAAGTTTCTATATATTCTATTGACAATAAGTAACAAGTAATCGCTAAATTTTTGGTATTCTACGTATTTCATCAAGCGGATGGCGGTGATAAGCGGGAGACGAACAAAATAGGGTCAATCGCGCTTATCCATAGACATTTCGCGCCGATATTTTCATTGATATAATTTCTCGGCAAACGTCTCTTAACAGTTTGAATCGCCAGAGGGATACTTGGCAAGTTGATCCCAGCAAAATGGCTTTTGATAAAACTGAGAATTTTATCGTAAGAGATCAAATGTTGCGCGTGCAATTAGAGCGTGTTTCATTTCGCGACATGTACAATTCCTTGTACTACAACTACACACACACGCACACGCATACACACACACACACGCACACACACACATATATATATATATATATATATATATATTTATATATATAATTTTATGAAATTGCAGTTGCACGCGCACTTATTTCCCAGTGAAATGCGAATGTAAATCCTAAACTATGCCATGCTCCAAAGCCGTGGTCCAGAATGATCATGGATGTTATAATTCAGACCGAAATTGTACAAAGTGTTAATCGTACAAAGTCGAAGGACGATCCCTTCTGCCCTATCGTTCCCAAAACAAATACGTTTGAATACTAGGAAAAAAGTTTATAAAGCTTGCAAGATTTTTGTAACAATTTCTCTATTCAAGTGTATTTTAATACGATTATACCGGGGAGGAAAGGGTCGAGATTTAGGTTTTGTCTAACTCTCGCGTCTGTAATGAATCTCTCATCAACTCTGTGACAAATTTAATCGTTTGACGAGAAGGGGGGAGGGGAGCAACGATGCTCTTTGCCACAAGCGAGAAAATTCCAAGAATTAATTGTGAAAATTCATAGAGAGATACCTTTGAGGAGATACCGCCGAGCTCACGTCGTTTCCTCGCTTATAGTGAAAATATTCGGAGGAAATAAGCTCGTCGGTTTTTTTTACATGAAATCTTTATAATTTATCGTTTCAAGTGAAAGGTAAATGTGTGTCATTGTTAGATATAACGAAATTATAAATTGGTACAAATTGGTTTCGACTGACAGAGTGATTCGAGATCTTTTCTTACGACGATCGAGTCGCTTATTTGTGTGTATATCTGTTTTTCTAAAAATCGAGATATCTATTTGGAATATCTTTTTCTAGACCGGTGACGCTGTTTGCGAGTCTCTTGTTGTTGTTGAAAACCGTAAAGGAATCCTTTTCAGGAGGAGCTCTGGGAACAACGCTGACAATTCGTCTCCTAGATCGCTCGATGTACACACGTGCGTGCGAGGATGGATGTCGCGAGTGAATGTGTGTGTGGTAGTCTAAATATGTAAATAACTATTGCCGAACGGCATCGTTCTACGAATGTCCTGAGAATAGATGTAGTATATGAAAGAGAATTCTATATATGTATATGAGAAACACAGATTGAGTTTGAGAGATTTTACTGAATCGACGTACGAGAGAATAAAGATGATTTAATTATAATCGTAGTCTCCGATATTTTTTCTTACCCCCTCCCCCTCCCCCATCGGCGTCATCCATTCGTTATCTTTAGATTCTCACGTCCTACGTTCAGTGATAAATATGATCTTCTGAAACTCTGTAACAGAAATGCGTGTAACTTTGTTATAACAAACGAGTCAAACTTGTAATTGAACAGTCGCATGCAAGCGCTAAACGCAGATTATTAATGTAGATCTTCAGCGTTAGGATATTTCTTTTTACTGCGATTCGTGACGCTGTTTTATATCTCGTTGCGGTATCTTATTTCACAGTTTAATAAATTGTCGATCAAAGACGTTATTTTAAAGAATCGTTCAACAATAATACGTGATTTACAATCCAATAGCATATCCGAGAGATTCCGCATGAAAAAAAATGAACAAAGTAGTAGATATGCATGCATTTTACAAATAGATTGAAAAGATGGTGAAACGAGTAATATACAATTGAGGGATCATAAGCTTCGAATGAAAGCTTCGGTTTTACGTATGTTTATTAAAGCTTCCGCAATACAATTTATTAATCATCGTTTGCACAACCTTACGTTTCTCCTCGCGAACGTGAACTAGAAGATAAATTGCACTTTCGTACCGAAAATCCGACAGACGTTGGCTCGATACTCAATATTTTCCGCTTTTTCTTTTTTTTTCTTTTCACAACCTGTTTCTTCGTTACGAAGCGGTACGTCCTCGATCACGCTTGTTCTTTAATTTTTTTTTCTTCGATACAATGCCGGCATTGGAAGATTATCGCTCGTTATCATCGACGACGCGATGTAATAATAATATATAAAATAGAATTATTTCGGAAATAACGTTCAGATCTATACAACCAAAAAATTATACATATTCACCGGTCTCGTATTTCTTTTATAATATGTGTATATATATAATATATCTCTATGTATGTAAACCTATATAAATGTACATATACTGTCGATTCTGTGTACTTAATCGAATTTACATGCTTTACACGGTACCACGCGAATGAGTATTTAGGACAGCGCGACTGCTCCTATATGCGTAAATGAACAAATGAGAATTAACAACGATTCTTTGTGACCTTACGCGGTTGTCGAATTAATTTTAATCCTTCTCCTTCCAATAATCGCTTCGACCTATGTAGGTTCTTAGAATGTACACAGGTTGCCAAGTCCTCGAAATTTATACATTTTTGGAGGAACTTTAAATCTCAAACGTTATAATGTAACTTCTAAGGACCTACAGGGCGATATTGAAAACTGAAGGATTAGTGCGTATTGCTGGATCTTAGGTCGTCGAATATCCACGATTTCATTCGATGTTGATGGACCCTTCAAATTTATAGTTCCATGAACATTCGATATTGCGGACACGACATTTATTCTTAGATACATGATTTCTTGGAGCTTCGCTTTATAATTTTGTAATTTTCAATTCAAAACATCGAGCTAACCATTCCAATCACGCATCGATCCTAGTTTCAGAGATTTTTATATTTAAATTTCCGTAATTCTTTAGTTTTAAAGATCGTGCCTTTTATTTTACTGCAATAATCGTATTCATTGTCAGTGGATTTTCGGATCTATAGATCCAGATATGTATTGTAAGAAACAGAGAGAAAGAGAGAGAGGAACTGCGATTAACAGGTAGCTGCACCTGAAGGGTATTGTGACATAACGAAGAGTCCGTTTGCGTTGCGCGTACTGACGAGACTTTTGTGACAAGAAAAGACTGACAATGAGATTCAACAAACTGATCGCGTCGTATCGTCAATGTGTTCGCTTAATTTAACGAATGTTATTTCCTGGTCGAAAAGCACTCGTGCATTCTTTCATCCATTTGACGGTGTAAACATGATACCGAAGCTCTTCTTTACGTGTGCCTCATTTATGTGGTACAACAAGAAAACGCATGCACATAAAAGAGGTCTTCTCATTCCGCTACTAAAACCATTACGTTATTCTAATTCAAAAACGCAGAACAAAACACATAAATGGGATAATAAAGAGATGGCTCACCGTTTTTTGTGTAATCAAGAATTCTTCGAGCACAAAATACTGCAGATTTGTTATACAATTATAATACTACGATATTATAATAATATGATATTACTAATATATAAGATAGATTTCAACTTGTGATATGTAACCGTAAAGATTTTTTCCAGATCGCAAATTCTCGATTCCACAAATTCGTGGTGTTATTTATCCTGCTTCTCTACCGTTTATACTGCCTTACTTTCCTAAATCATAGTTTCTTTTCTTCTATAGATATCCTTTACACACATACACATACGTACATCATACACACGCATACCACACTCACAACACGCACAAATTCAATCTCTCTCGTAAATGTGTAAAAAGAAAGTTCTACTTTTATGAACTGCTTTGTATACATAGACTTTGTATACATAGAAATTTTCTGATACTCATCGGCGTTCGTTCGTTTTGTATTTTTTACTCTTGAATCTCAAACAAAACACCATCCCTGCATTCTCCCATTTTTGTGCTTGTAACGATAATTATTAAGCACGTCAATGCCAATATCGTTGACATTCACATTACCTAGGTATACGTTTTGAATAATACGTAATCGTAATCCGTGATAAAAAAATCGCCTGTCGAGCACAAGTGTCTTTCAACGCAGTACGCAAACGACGCCAGTTAGTATAAAAGTTTGCAACACATATTTGCAACCTTTATGTGTATATGTACATTTCTTTTCCAAACAAAACTTTCTGCCTTCTTCCTTCACCCGTTTACGATAAATAATATATTATTATTACATTAGGGCGCTCAACATGTATCCATCTTAATCAATTTGGCATAGGAACCTTCTTAACGCACGCATCGTTGAGCTCCATCTCTAATCAACAATTCTAATACTGTTCGTTCAACCGATACGAATCACGAGAAATCGATTTCGCCTACTTCCGAGAATGATCACGAATGTTCCATGACGCGTAGCTACGTCTCGTAAAATGTTTCTACAAAAATGTATAAAGTACGAATTAATACATAATTACAGATTGTTGTATATACAAACGTACAGTCTCGTCATGGAATGGTATACGACAATATATATATTATATTTAGATTAAATATCTTAATATCGACTCTCTCTCCCAACTACTTGTACAATATTAAATCTCTAGTTAAAATTAAAAAAACAATTTCTCGATTCACAGATCTAATAAAAGATCCTTGGATCTGTTCATCATTGCTTACGTCCTTTACAGAACTCGATTCACAGATCTACAATATAAGAGCCTTGGATCCACTCGTCATTGCTTACATTGTTTCTTTAGAACTCGAATTTTTTCTAGTACACGCTTTTGTGAGTCTCAGTATATTACACTATATATTCTTATATGAATCCTAATTGTGCACGAGAATCCTAGAATTTTAATGGCACGAATTTTTACATGTTTACATTTAGTCATAATATGATTCAGTAAATTTTCTCCGGCGGTCTCTGGATCCATGAATCCAATATTCGTAGTAAAATTCGGCGGAATATTAATGTTGATTAATATTTATTTTATATGTCTGCGTTCTATAGATTCAATCATTACTGTTCTTATTGACCATCAATATAAAAAAAAAGAATAGCTTTTTAACGGAAAAGAAAAAATTATAAGCAAGATGTTCTGACAGTAAAATATGCGTTAAAATTCACGTTATATCCTGAGTTAATCTTATCCATTATTTTTTGTTAAAAGCTGTTAAAAACTGTCTGAAAATGGGTGGCTGCCAGTTAAACCTATATATATTCAAATTCTATTACGGCTGTAATCTTCAGTAGATTGCTCAAACGTCGGTGACTCTTGTCGATGTTCGAGAAGAGTTCAAGGGGAATATCGGTGCCCGAGATGTGGAACTCGAAAGCCGTCGAGGACGAGATTCCACTGTAACGTGGGTTCAGTTGGTCAAAAGACTATTTCTACGTCTAAAAAGCATTCTGCTATTGACCGGGAAGATTCTGGTCAAGTGTATGAGCGAACTGCCCAGGGCCAGTTTGACGGGTGTTTGGCGGCCGCCGGGTAGCCTGATGAACACCGTCCCCACCGCCGCGTAGTAGTCGCTGGTAGGCTCGACTGCCACCGGCATCACGTCGATGTGAAAGCTCACGTGCTTGTGGTAGCTTCGCCTGCCCTTACGTTGCGGCGAGCTCGGGCTACACTCGCCGCCATCCCGATCGTAGATTATCGTCGCGGAGGCAAACGGTCGCTTCGCCATGTGCAGCATCTCCACGACATGACGACGTCGGGCACGGCGTAAATCCGCCGTCTGCTTTGCCTTCCACGCGACTACGCACGCCGCCAGGAACAAGAAGAAGCAGGAGAAGAAGCACGAGAAGAACACAAACAGATCGATGTGCAACTGATCCTGACGGAAGAAGATCATTCCGTAGGCAGCGCGGCCATTCAACTCTGGATTCACCGGGTCAATCGCTCGTAGCGCAATGTGAAACTTGGTCTGGCCGAGTTCGTGTTTGTCTTGCGGCAACGTCAGCACCAGTCGATTCGTCAGATTACGGATCACCAGGAAGGTGTTTCGCCTCTCGATCGTCAGAAAACTGGCCAGATCATTTTCGAGCCAGCGTTCCATCACGAAATACTGCGATCCGCCGATCCCAGTATTCCACCGGGTACGCGGTTCCTCTGTAGTGGTACCGTTAGCTCCAAAGTGAGGATTATACTCGACAATTTGGAATTTGTTGTTGGGCTGATCAGGCCGCAACCTGAATCTACCATCCAGCTCGACCTGCTCACGAAACGAGTATTTCAGACACATTGTTGAATTGAAAAGAATTGCAAATCTATTACATGCAATGAGAAATAAGTTTGACGTAGCAAATAATCGACAAAGTGATCCAAGTTTATAGGTCGTTTAAGAGTTGAAAGATTTCGGAGATTTAAGTTTATCGATGGCTTTAGGATTTAACATAGAGAAAAAATAAACTAGCATTTTTATTTTGCAAAGATATAAAAATAATAAAATCGTACTTCTTGATATCCAGTCGACGAGTTCAAGGTGACGACGAAGGAATCATCCCGGGGACTCAAGAAGAGATCCAAGGCACCTTGGGTGACATCCACCATCACTCTGATGTCCACGTTCATGAATCGCGGTTGCACCATATAAAAGACGGTTTGGCCAGGATTTAGGGGCTTAGGCTTCATCTTGCACTCGTCTGAAATAGGAAAATGGTATAAGGTCTCATTTTAGATGCGCGAAAACGGCAGGATATCAAATAGCTTGTAGTAGAAGGAGAAGGATACGAACCGTAAAATGCTCCACACAAAATAGAACGTTGCAATTTAAGAAGAACAATTACTTGACTAAAGTATCGATTGCGTGAGTATAAACATACATCGTCAAATGAAATCAGTATTTTCATATGAGGAATTTCAATGAAGAAAAGGATTTCAATGAACAGCATATTAAACGAGCGAACTGTTAAAGAGATGCGCAGATGAGGAAAATCTCTTGTGCATTGGATGTATCTCGTTTGCACGGCTGTACGCTCACCTATTAATTTCGAGTCGAAGCACATTTTATTGTCGACCGTGACGGTCTTGTAGCACTGATGACCCATCGTCGGAATACCGGCGTAATTCTCCCTGCACTTGCTGCATTGCACCATCCAGCAGGGTGTGCCGATCGTGGTGGTGCCCTTGATGGGACCGCTGATGCAGGACGGGTCGCTCTCGGTGTTGTTGCCGCAATTGCACTTCTCGCCGGTCACGGGGTCGCACGTGAAGCCGTGACCGTGACACTCGCAGGACCGGCACACGTCTCGCAGGTCCTCCGTGCCCCGAAAGTAGCCGGTCATGCATTCGCCGCACTTGTCGCCTCTCGTGTAGTTGCCGCAATTGATGCACTTGGCCTTCGCCATCGGTCCTTCCCCCAGTTGCTTGCTCAGCTTCTCTATCGACATCTTGTCCAACGAGTTCGGATCGGGCACGGTCACGTTGTCGTTGACGCAAATCCGAGTGTGCCCGTTGCAGTACTCGAGACACGGCACGCACTGACCGTTGTCCGCGGGATTGCCGACGTACAGAGGCATGCATTTCTCGCACTGCTTCCCCATCGTGTTGTTGTGGCATTTCGTGCAGTTATCAAGCTTGTCCGGCCCGGCGCAGTCGCTGTGCCCGTTGCACTGGCACTGGATCGAGCAATTGGAGCCAACGTAGCCGAAGTCACAGCGGCACAGGTCCGGCTTGACGCACGTGCCCCTTACGCAGCCCTGCGTGCACATGGGCACGCAGATCTTCTTACCGAACTCGTTCCCCCAGCTGCTCTCGGTCTTGTATCCGTCCCCGCACTTGCACTCGAAGCCTTCCTCCAGGTCGAAACACTTCTCGCTCTTCGGCGAACACGTGTGGTGGCCGTTTTCGCATTCGTTCTCCGGCGGGCAGCGGACGTAGTGCCACGAGAAGTCCGGCTTTGGTTGAGCGATCGCGTTGAGTAACGACATCGTAACGTTGTCCTGCGCCTCCGCAGAGTCCACGTGATACGGGTGTAACGTCGTCGTGGTGATCGGCGTCGCCTCGACCTCCGGCAAGTGTTGCCGATAAAGCATCGAGCAAGTACCACCAGCCGGATGATCCGCCGGCGCTTCGAGCGAGCCTTCCGTGCACAGTCCCTGACCGGTTATATTAGCCGAGTTCAAGGAACACCAGCCGCAATGCGAGTGCTTGAGGCAGGTGCTGCACTGCTTGAACACCGAGCACGGCTCCGGGCAGTGGTCCATGTCCGCGCTACGCAACACCAAACCGCAAACACCGCCGGCGCAATAGAGCGGCTGGTACGACGGGGAGATGCACTCGTTCAATTGCGTCGACCACCTGCACTCGCTCCACCCACCCTCGGCTCCGGTACCCCTCAGACAGCTCGTGCAGTCTTTGTGCTCGGAGCACCTCTTCTCGCATTGCGTGCTGCTCATCTTTATGCTGGAAGACGTAATCCGCTCGAAGACGTTGTCCTCCACGCAGTTCCAGTCGTAGACGGGCTGGCCCGTCAGCGTCAGCCCCAACTCGTAAGTTTTCAGCACCTGCCTCGTCCACAGGCAGTGCGGGCCTAGACTGTTGCACTTCTCGCAGTCGCTCGCCGGACACTGCCGTTCCGCGCACTGAACCACGTTGGACATCGACACGCCGCATTTGTTCAGCTCCTGCTGCTCCTCCTTGCAGTCCCTGTCCGCCGGGATGCACTTGCGACAGTATTCGCACCATTTGCAGACCGGCTTGTCCTCTATGTAATACGGCCACTCCGCGAGACAGTCCGTGCAGGTCCTGAAGTTCTGGCACCTCCTGCTCGCCATCCATTCCGAACTGCAGAATATTCCGTTCGACCGTTGCACCTGAGTGACGTTGACGTCGCACCGGTTGCTCGATACCTCGTTCGAGAAGCAGAAGGAAGCGTTGGTGCCGTTGAGAGTGGTGACGGCGCAGAACGAGCAACCGAAGTATTTCCTGCACGTGGTCTTATCCTTCCACAGATTGCACAGATCCTCCGGTATGCTGATCAGCGTGACGTGGCTCTTGATACCGCCGTCGAAGCCACCGACAACGTAAACGGCGTTTGACTCTGGATCGGCGTGAGTCATCGCGTGGGCGTACGCCGGCGGTGGCGGACTGCCGATCGTCTCCATGTCTCTCGTTATTAAGCGTATCCACAGATTGCACGAGTATTTGTACGCTATTAGCGAGTCCGAGGTGTTGTGAGGATTTTGCCGGCCGCCAAATATCACCATGTATTCGTCCGTCGTAACCGCCGAGTGAAGGAATCTAGCTTGAGGTAAACCGCCGCCGTCGGTGAAGTCGTCCTCGAATGGCGGCAGTACAGACCACGTTCGCGTCTTGTAATTCAAGGCGTACAATTTGTTCGAGATAAACGTTCTATTTACCGCATAGGTGTAGCCACCGAAGACGTAGAAACTATCGGACTTGCTGTTATATACCGTGGAATGACCGTAAACACCTAGGGGTCCGTTCCCCACAGTGATCACTGTGTCCCAGGTCTCGGTCTCGAGATTGAACTCCCAGACCGTGTCCAGGTATCCGTACTTGGGGCTAAAGCCACCGATCAGAATCAGGCTCTCCGATTCTCCGTCCCTGCGCAGGGTCAACGTGTGACCAGCCAGAGGTAGCGGCTCCTTCTTCGACTCGTCCTGCACGATTTGGCTCCATCGCTGGTTCTGCAAGCTGAATTTCCAAAAGTCGCTGAGGGTGTTGTTCGACAGTCCTTGCACGTCCTCGTCCTTCATCGACAGCCCACCGTAGACGTAGATCTGTTGCCTGCTGTGCACAATTTCGGCGGCGTGAAAGTAGCGGCCCTGCGGCATGGACGCCTCCGACGTAGATTCCACCGTCACCGGCATCCACGTATTATTCTTCGTGTCGAAGAGCCTGATGTCGTTGAGAGGCCCGTGGCTGAGCGAGTAACCGCCGAACATCCACAGGCTGCCGCGTCGATCAGCCACCAGGCTGTGCCCGAAGCGCGGCAGTGTCTTCCTCAAGTGGTCCAGATGATCGGCCAAGTATTCTGAATTGAAGAGTTCCGTAAATATCAGCTGGTAGTTTTTCAGCTGGATCGAGCAGTCGCGCCCGCCGTAGCCTGGCGCGCAAACGCAACGGCCATAGCCCTTGTCGCAGGCGCCGCGTTTCTCGGAAGCTGTACAGTTATTCGGGCAGATCTCCACGTCGCAGTTAATGCCGACGTAACCGGATTTGCAGAGGCAGTTGCCGTTGCGGCACTCGCGGTTCTCCGGGCAGCTGTTGCACGTCATTATCACGTAGCTCGCATTAAAACCCTCCACTTCGTCCAGCTGCTTATAGTGCACTGTCAGGAAGCCGGATTTGGCCTCGACCGTCACTGGATAGTTGGTGCTCTCCGTGCAGTACACGCCCAACAGTTGGCTCTGGTGGCCACCGGTAGACGAGACGAATTCGGGCAGGCCGTCGTAAACGTACACGCTGTTCTCCTGGCAACTTACGTTGATGTCATCGTGGATAGTGAATTGTATCACGCTCTGAATCGCCGGGGTCGCGTCCAAAGAGAGATCTGTCTCGGGACTGACGATCCACAGGCACTCTCTCGTCGGCGAGTCGCCCATGTAATTGTCCCAGAGCGAAGATTGCGAGTGTCGGCTGCCAAGACCCTGCTTACCATTTCCTTCCCCACCCAGCATACCCCGAGACATGCAGCCGTAGTAGCACATCCCGCCGTTACGCGGATCCCCGTAGTAGCCTCGTTTGCAGCGCTGACACTTGTCGTCCTCGGTGTTGTCGCGGCAGAAACACATACCGGTCTGCCGATCGCAAACGTCGAGCTCCACGTCGCCGTGCCCGTTGCAGTTGCATTCGCGACAGCCCAATGGCGTGGTCGCGTTCCCGTAACTACCCGCCTTACATTCCTCGCAGTAGCGTCCGGTCGTCCAGTCTTGACACTCGTCGCAGATGCCTGGCCCCTGAAAAGATCGAATTGAGACAATCGATAGTGATATTATTAATAACAAAATAAAAAAAAATCAACAGTTTGCGGATTTTCAACGAGCTTTCACTTTCGGCATGCGATCTTTATCTTTATCTACCTGTAGACACGTGGAATGGTTGTAACAGCCGCAGTTGGTCCGACAGTCCGGCCCGGTCCAGCCCAGGTTGCACTCGCACTTGTAATCCGGCGCCTCGCTGCAATAACCATTGACGCACCTCTCGTAACAGGTCTTGGTACAGTTCTCCTTGCCGTCGCCGTTAAAACCGCGCTTGCACTGGCAGCTGAAGCTGCCGTGGGTATTGGTGCAAAGCGCATCGGGATGGCAGTCGTGCAAGCCAAGATCGCACTCGTCTACATCCGGACACTGCGCGTACGCCCAGCCAGACTCGTCGGCCCTCAGACTGCTGTTCCGGTATTCGTTGATGATCGCGCTGCAGTTGACGTGGGCCTGATTGAAGTCGCCCTGCACGCACATGCCGGTGATGGGGTTCTCCAGGCTGTAGCACCAGCCGCAGCTGAGCGAGTGCAGGCAGCTGGAGCAGTTGGAGTGCCGGCTGCAGCTCTTGCACTGATCGTTGCCGGTGAGCGACGAGTCGCTGCGCGACGTGACACCCATCAGGCCCGCCTGGTCCATCCATTCCCGACACAGGCCAAACTGGTACTCCGACGTGTAGACGGAGAACGAGAAGCACTCTCGCGTGGCTTCGCACCACACGCATCTGCCGCGCTCGTCCAGGCACTGCGTGCAATTGGAGCGTTGTCGGCACGGGATCGGGCACTGATCCAGACTCACCACGGCGTTCGGTAGTCGATTGATTCGTGCGCACTTTGCCTCCTCCGTCCACCATTCGCACAAGTTGGTACCCACGCATGACTCGCAGGAGATGTAGTTGGAGCAGTTGGCGCACGCCGACGGTGTGATTGTCAAGTAGTGCCACTCGCGTATCGTCTCGCCGCCCTCCTCGTCCCACTCCATGTCTACCGCGCAGCTTTCCGTCTCGTTGGTGGAGCGCGACAGACACTGATTGGTAATGTCGCACCAACCGCACGAGGAATCGCTCAGGCAGTGCAGACAATTGCCGTACTGGTGGCAAGAGCCATTCTGATACGGCTCTAGGTACTCGAATGTGAACACTTTCCCATTCTCCGTCTTCTTGTTGTGTGTAATTTCCATTTTACTCGCATAAGCGTAGCTCGCGGTCACCATTCTTTTCGATTCAAAGTCCAACAGGTAACGGCCCGCCTGCAGCTCCATCGGACTTGTACTATCTGGCCACTTTGTCGGTATGCACTGCGATGTCTCCGCGGTTAGATTGGCGACGAGCTCCTGAGAGACATGAGAAATTATGGACAGTTTAATTATAGTAAAACATATTGAAAACATTCAAGTCGTTCAATCGGTTTATGCGAAGAGAATACTTCAGTTCCCAAATGTCAAATTTTCTTCAATAAACTGAAGTAAAATTATAGGAAATGCCTTCTTGTTTAAACACACCATTTACATTCCTCTTCAATAATTCTTATCCCGACTTTCCAATACAATTAGAAAGTATGACAAATGATAACTCACCAACTTATCAGGATCGTCATCTCGCGACACGTGAAGCGTCGCACTGTTATAACTGACGCAGATCTTCAGCTGCTCTGCCGCGCTTTCCCAAGAGTAATTTGGCGGTCTGAGGAAGCCGGTTAGCCTGGCGATCATCTCGCCGCCTATCGTAGATTCCGTCTTCGCGCCTTGTATGGGTGGCAATGGACTGAAATCGACCGTGGTCGCGTTCACTATGGCGACTGAATCGGGCTGGCTGAAGTTCACGGGCGGCTTGTACTTGAGAAAAGTCAAACCCGGTCTCTTGTCCATCTCTCGACACTCTTCGACTTTGGTTATTTCCGTGCCTTTCGAGCCCCACCAACCCGGTATCTGCGAGAGCGGCGTGTCGTCCCGCAGGCCGCACACGCCGTAATTGTCGTCCTTGTGGTGACACCGGGCATTCTGGACACACCACGTGCACGTGCCCAAATTTAGTTTATTCGAGACAGACTTCTTGCCGCGGACATTCGTGCCCCAACCACCACCGGGCTGGCCGTGTATCAGGCAAGAGTGACAGTCGCCTAAGGCAGGACAGACTCCCGGGCAGCGCGTTGTCTGCAAATTTGTCGTACAGTTGCTACCTATCGTCCGACCGTAGCATATCTGCAACGTGCCAAGAAATTTCATTAGAGCGAGAGTTGTCTTCTAAATATGTACAACAGGTAAGATTAATAAATAAAATACCTCATCCGCGGAACACCAGCCACATTCGGGGTTGGCCGCGCACTCCATTAGGCTCTTGTGCCTCGAGCAAATTTGCTCTGGCTCGACGTAATCCTCGTCTCCCGGTGCTAACATAGGCGGCAAAGTGTATGCGAGAAGATCTGCATTTACGTTGCCATGATACCCACCAACGAGCAGCAAGGTATTTCCGTTACGTACATCCGCCGCATGAGCGAATACACCTTGCTGCTTGGGATAACGAGAACCTAAAAAAATGGAAAACATTTTAAGTACACTTAAATCAAAGTAAATTCTATGTAAAATAAATTAAGTTTGCTTTACCCTTGTCGTTTAAGCCCAACACATCGTGGCTCACCCAAGCATGACAACCAAGATGATAAAGATACATCTGGTTATCGTAACAGATCTCCTCCTTGTTATGCCTATGAGAATATCCGCCGAATACCACCAGATAATTTCCTATCGTAATAATAAATCAAGTTTTCATAATTAACGTGCGTATTTTAAGTTTCAAAATGCACTAGACAACATAAATCTATCGTCAAATTTATAAAAAAAAAAACAACTTATATTATTTATAATATTACTTAGTAAATACACTCACAATCAGTCTAAAAAAAAGCGGTAGTTATCATCATTCGGAAGTTGGTAATTTTTTGACAAATTTTAGGTGTACCGCTTTTTTTTTGGACTGAGTGTATTAAGGCTCTGTTGATATACATTTACGTTAAGAACATAGAAAGGCAATAAGAGCCAAACGCTTTAGGGTTTTAGGTGCGGAAATCATATTAGATTTAATGTTAAATACAGTTGAACAAGTCAAACGTTTCGGTCAACCAAAGTGATCCTTCTCAATGACATCTGAAGTATAACAATAAGATATTTGTATCGCAACATTAATAATTAAAAAAAATATAAACGCTTTGATAGACCGAAACGTTTGACTTGTTCAACTGTATTTAAAATTAAATCTAATATGATTTCCGCACCTAACACTTAGCGTTTGGCTCTTATTGCCTCTCTATGCTCCTAACGTAAATGTATTTATAATATATTTTACATAAAGCTTTAGATATATAATTTATAGAAAAAAAATTATCTACCTATAATATTGCATGTATGAAACGCGCGTTCTCTCGGCACGTATGTGTCTCGCAAGTGCGCTCTCGGATAATGGATCTCGGACCAGACCTTTCTGTCTAGTTGAAAGACGAACATTCGATCCGACAATTTACTGAAACGGGCAATGCTGGCGATCACGCCACCGTACACCAGCAGAGAATTGGTAGCACGATGATATACAGTCGAATGTGCCACCACGCGCACATCAAGTTCCTTGCCGCCACGTGGTCGCACTTCTATCCACCTCTCATTAATCGCCGTAGGATCCGCTATAATTATAGGTTACATTAATATTTTTCAATACCAGCTACATGTTTTGCATAGGTAGAAAGTATAAATATTAAACATTCTTTGAAATTTCTCTTTTTCACTTTAATAAAATGAAGATAAATCTTACCTAAACGCAACTTGATTTTATAGAGGCTGGACGAGAACTCTCCATCAACGGTACTACCTCCGAACAGATAGATGTAGTCGCCTGCCAAAGTTAGAGTGTGTCTTGTGAGCCTGGGTGGGTAGAAGGGGGAGTTTTTAGCGCGTAAAGTCCACATGCGTTTATTCACACTGTAATGCCACAGCTCGTTCGATAAAGAGCCGTCTTGTACCTTTCCTCCAAAGACCACAAAACCATCTGAAAATACAAAGACGTTATTCCTTTTGCCAATGACAATGGTTAATTTTATTACTAAAGTATAAATCAGAGCTCGGCGAGGTAGGTCACTTCGCGGTCGATCTTCAGTTGACTCCGCCCGCCTACTGGGGATACCATTAGAAAAAAATAACGCGTTAGCAATAGTACCTCAAGGGTGACGAGGAAAGCTATTGAAAACACATTTACGCTCCTGAGCCTCGAGCGGCTCGTGGGCTTTGCGCGGGACGGCGAGGGTGAAGGGAATAGCGGCGGGCGGAGTCAACTGAAAATCGGCCGCGAAGTGACCCATCTCGCCGAGTTCTGTTATAAATCATCACGACAACTTGCTTACAATGCTATAATAGTAAATCGCAGTACTTTCTTATCATCTTTTCCATTTTTTGTTTCTATTTGTAATAAATATTTACAACTAAAAGATTTTTCTCTTCTTCTCTCTCGTTAAAAATATTTTCGAAAAACATTCCCACTTCTAGTTCGTTATTATGCCAATCCAGTTTCATTACCAGCGCAAACAGATAAAGGTAAAATAATGCTGTATCTCGAAACAAGGTCCTACGTACTATTCGTTCCACTTTATATTAATTAGCGCCACAAAATATAATAAATTTGTATATGTTAATTCGCGTACGAAACTAGCTGCAAGTTCCTTTATTTCTGCACTATAAAACTTTTTGCCGTGTTTTTATGGGCACAGATTAGTAAACGCTATACGAGACAGACCTTGGTATTTACACGCAGCGTGACCATATCGAGGACTCGGTTTGGGTAATTCGTCAACAGTTGGCTCTGTAACGTCCTCTTTCAGTGAATCACTCGTAGTTAATTTCGGATCCGTAAGCTCTGGCATGAATATATTTTCTTCCGCGGATCCCGCCACGATTTGCTCTTCCCATTTCACGTCATCGTTTTGCACATCCGTCGCATCATGTTCTCTGTATAAGTTTTCCAAGTTTCTGCGATATCTTGGAGGAACAGACATGTAAAAAGAAAACAGTTTAATTCCAACTGTACAAATAACAAGAAATAAATGTTTACTCTTTCGTGAAAATTATGGACATATAAAGCTTCGTATAAAGTTATCCCAAAGATTACTTTAACTAGAGTTTCGACGAGTCCTTATGATAAGATCTCCAATCAAAAGCGCGCAATTCGTAAGAGAGTATTTTAAATGTACATAGAGCTTCCCCATTTTTATATCTTTACATGAATAATACAAAGTTAACAATGTATTGTTCTGAGTTTCCAAGATACTACAATAGAAACGAGTTTTCGAGTTGAATTAACGAGTGCAATCTGTCACTTACTACCTTGTCGACATTTGCGAATAATGCGGTCTTATATTTCGCGGATGCTTTCTTCTGGGATCGTCGTTCCTATCGATCCTTATGGTACTCCTGCTTTTCTCGTTTTCCTTATCCTTAGGCATATTCCTGAACTCTCGCGAGCTGTGCTGACCGCCGTCAGAAGTCCGATCGAGCAGGCCGAATGTATTGTTACCTTTGATGCTATAGAGCACCTTCCAAATTAAAGATGTCGTCGATAGGCCGTATATCTCTTTGCCATCGGGATTCCGTTGTAATTCGGAAGCGATGAACCTGAGATCGAGATAATCGGCAGATGCAGCGCCTTCTGCGAATGTAAAACAATAGTGAGAAGTTATTCTTTTTTTTATGTACATTATAACATTTTAAATAGAAAGAATTTGATTATATTCTCGCATTGTAATAAACTATTTATTGTATACGAAAGATGGCATAAACAATTAAAATGTAAGAGTCATAAAGAAATAGTAAAGAAATTGCACATCTATTTTTTGTACTTACCTAATACATTTCCGTATTCGTCTTCCCACTGACTTGTGCTAAATCTGTACACCTCTAAATTACTGAGTATATAATTGAGATCGTAGCCGCCGAAGACATAAAGTGAATCCGTTTCCTGAACGTAAATCGCTGTATGAGCTGCGCGTGGTCTAAGTCCACTTTCCGAATGCGAAAGCCAATGCCACCTACACAAATAATTAGATCATCACAGAGATTAATAATACACGTCCCAGTCATTGTTACATGTTAATATACGCAAACTTCGGAGGTCCAGGTTCAAAGCCTGGCTGAGGTAATATTTTTCGCAAGAAATTTTCTGTGTTAAAAAAACACATCGCCAGTCATGGTCGATCAGCTGCTTAAACGTGGATGCGCAAACTTTGCCACAAAATATTAAGTAATTTTACTTTATTGTTAAATAACAATGTAAAGATGTGTATAATTCAACGGTCCAACATACCGATTTCCTTCCGGATGCGCTTTATGTAACGAACAAGATTGCCCAGAGTATCCGCTGTTGCATTTGCATCTTTTTCCCGTAATCTCGCAAACACCGGCGTGATTGCAATTGTTTGGGCAGAGAGCTCGGGAACAGTCTTTACCACCCCAGTCGTCTTCGCAGACGCAGGTATTGTTAATACACTTTCCGTGATGAGTACAGTTGTTCGGGCAATCCGTGACTGAAAATTCCGCGTGGAAACCGTCTAGTACGTAATTTGTGTCGCTATACAATAATATTAACATCTGCAAAAATAAATACCAACGTTATACCTTGCGTAGCGTAACAAAATTTTATAGCGTGTCATTTCTGTTCGCCGCCGTTACGTAATTTTAGTAGCCTGTATTTCAGTTGTATGGTGTTTCGATATACACTTTTATATGTGCAACTCGAGCCCACCGTAATCTTTCATTGTGAAAAATTGAAATAAGTTCGTCGCGCTCGATCGGCGCCACCGATTGTAACGCCGCTGTAAAATCTTGTAAGCCAGCAGTCCATTATCCACGTTATTACCGTGGGATATGTTTACTTACATAACCGGACGATGATGTCACTTGCTGCGGCTCCGTCTTGCCGCTAAAGCTGCCCAGAAGCGGCGAGCGAAAGGAATCCCCGTCGTAAACGAACACGTAGTCGTAGCTGCATTCTGTGCCCATCGTTCGGAAACTTAACGTGATAAACTGGCGGCTGTGGTTAGCTGCGCGACAGACACAAAGGGGGATACGAATTATCGGCTGTGCTCGGACCCGCTGAAAATCGGCGAGCGCGTTTAATCCGCGTACCTTTGATGAGCCACTCGCAGTGAGAGTCTTGAGTGTAATTGGAGCCCATAGGCCCGTCGCTGATTATCCCCCATGAGTCCGTGAAGACCTTCCTCGTCTTATCGCACGGCACCTGCTTCGGAGATGCCTGCGGAGCTGGACAGAGGCCCGGCAGCAGGCAGCTCCATATGACCATCCATGCCGTGGTGGATGTCGTCCACCCCATCACAGCGTGTTCACCTCGGTGTCGTTCAACAGCACACAGGTGTCGTCATTCGTAGACATCGGATAGCACCTTGCTGAGCAATTACGCGACGCGGTGCGCACGGGGAGAGTCATATCTAGAGCAAAAAAAAAGAGAGAACGGGGATGTACATACAGCCCGATTACTTTATCTGCACGTGCCCGTTGGGTTTTCAACGCTAGATAAGGTACGCCCTCGTCCGA
Organism: Vollenhovia emeryi; assembly: GCF_000949405.1. NCBI lineage: Eukaryota > Metazoa > Arthropoda > Insecta > Hymenoptera > Formicidae > Vollenhovia > Vollenhovia emeryi. The sequence goes on along the minus strand of NW_011967178.1, from coordinate 1,141,289 downwards.
CCAGCAACAAATTTGCACAGCTGCGAGCGCCGAGTCGTCGCGTTACGGGGATTAGCGCGCGGCGGTTTAACGGGATCGGGCAGTTTTGCAATGCCCTCGGTGTCCTCGGAGTGTGGCTCGCGGGCCGACAAACGGTGACGTTGTGCCGGGAAAGTGCGTCAACGAGCGTAGTGCAAAGTTTGCTCCACGTGTCAAGAGCCGTCAGGAGCCAAGGTGTCGTCCTTGGGGGGGAGGGGGAGGTGGGAGGGGAAACGTATCGGCGCGGCGATAATCTACTCGAGAATTTACGGGCGCGAAAACGCACGTTGAACCGTCCGGGCTCTCGACACCGCGGGAGCGTAAACGAGACGATGTCACCGCAGGCGGTGGCATATTTTGCAGAAAGAGAAAAGAAAAGCGATGCATACGCAACGGAGTCTTATCGCCGACGCGATCCCGTGACACGCGGCGGGGCCAGGATCAGCCAGGATCAGCCAGAGGGGCGGTCGCTTCGCCAGCTGCGGACGGTCCGAACCAGCCGTAGGGACACCTCGACGGTCGACACGATCTCTCGGCGGCTCTCGGCGAAACGCCACGAGCGAGCGTGCGAAACGTACGCGTGTCGCGCGACTCGTCGAAGGACAATCCCCCCGTGGCGATCGGGCCGGGCATCGCGCGAGAACGCAAGGCTCTCTCGGCTCCTGATCAATTTGCAAATAAGCACAAATAAGCAAATGACACACACGCACGCATGCATGCACGCACGCGCGCGCGCGCGCGCACGTGAACTTTCCGCACCTATTACGAGGCGGCGACGACGACGACGATGACGATGACAGCGCAATAATACGCTCCGAAGGAACTCGCGAGTCGCGGGATCCGATTGCGGAATGTTCCTGGAAACGGCTCACATCTTCGTCGACGGGACGGAGTCGCAGACGCCGAGCATCCTCCGGCAGGGGCGACAAGGAGAGAGAGAGAGAGAGAGAAAGAGAAGGGGGGAGAAAGAGAGAGAGAGAGAGGAAGATAGATGGAGGGAGCGTATCAAAACATCGTCTAGCCCGGATAGCTGCAGGTCCGCCGACGGTACCGCGCGAAACGCCGTAGCTGTCGTCGCGTCGTGGCGACGGTCTCGAATCTCGTCACGGGCGAGAGACGTGCGACGTGACGTGACGTGACGCGACGTAAAACGCCGTGAAACGCGCCAGTCGGCACGGTGCTCCGCCTCGCTCCGTCTCGCTGACGCTTCGACTGCCCCCCCGCTACGAGCATTGCTTTTTACGGCCGCGCCCGGAGTGGGGGAAGCACCGTCGCGGCGCGGGCCGCGGCGGCCATTATGAACGTTATGAACGCTTGTATTCTGACACGAAATTAGGATATCGGCGCGATTAAACGGCTGCTCTGCGACGGTTGTAAAATTTGTAAACTTCGTTGGAGCATGAGACTCCGCCTTAATTAAAAGCGTACGCCAATCGGATCCAAGATTTTCACAACAGTCGCAAAAGCTACCTTTCCCATGCAGCAGAGAAAGTTAAAATAATTACGTTGCCGAAACGTTGCAACGTTGAATGTTGAAGTATAAATATCTTTTCTACGATCGAATCTAGGTTGATGTTTGTACATTAATTCTTTATATTGGCTGCAACGTTGAAACAATCTTGAACAAATTATTACTTTTTGACACTCAAATAGATACTTAAAAAGTTAGCACACATAGTTCTATGAATATTCTTCTGCAGTGCAAATATTCTTAATTTCAGAATATTTCAGAATAAACAAAGAAGAACGTTTTTAGAATATTCGTCGAGTTTATGTAGTGCATATTGTTTGTTGTGTAATATATTAATCTTATGCAAAAGGCAGTGGAAACCTGTGATCATGCCATATATGTATAACGACACGCTATATTCGATAGATTATTCTATTCACATTCGAAAAAGATTGATAGTAGTGCCAGTCGAATGTTCTCTCTCGAACATAAGATAAATATATATGAATGACCTGTGGAATATTCCAAATATTCTTCAAGAATATTCTTAAAATGTTCATAGGAGTGTCTTGCGCTACCTGGGACAATTTAACAATGTTTTCTGAATGTTGAATATTGTAACGTTTACAAGACATAACAATTCAGCGGACATCAGACGTTATTGCAATTTCTTTTCAACGTTGAATCTACATTTCGTAACATTGATACAATATTGCAATGTTGTAATGGAATCGTTTCTGAGATGTTGATTTTCAACATCTGTGTGCTGTATGGGTTTTTTCCACGGAATGCGGCCATTGATATAAAAAAATTGCATGTATAAAACAATATAATGAAATAATGCAATATAAAACGGATTTATAAAAGCCGCTGGCGACGTGTATAATAATTTTGCTTTGTATACATGGCCTGCACTGTTTCGACACCGTGTGTGTGTGCAAAAAATACCCAATGGTCTCTTTCATATATTCAAAATATAGAGATAAAAAGTGTCCGAAGGTATATTTGCGCGTGAGATACAGATTAACCGATAACGTACATATGCTTTAAAACACAAAAGGCGCGCAATGCCACTTTGATAATTTCAGATAACAAAGACACGATAAAGATATCCTCTGCGATTGTGTTTTTATTCAACGGCCTTTCAACGGTGATAATCGCGAAAAATTGAGGCGGTACGTGAGAACGATCGAGATTCTGGATTTGATTTCAACTCGCATTCTACTTGTATATATTCGTCTGCTTCGACATTGCAAGGGGATATTCGTACATATTATTCCTTTGCTCTAATAATGCGTTGCTGCACATATCCGTGAGCAAAAGCCATAATCTCTCGCATGACCGCATTTTCGAAATTTATCCATAAAACGTCAGAGAACCTTTTTGACCACGAGTGTACCGGTGTGAAGCCACTGCACGTGCCACAGCGTGCCTCCATAATCACCAAAACCGCACGACGATTTTAATCTGTTTATGGAGTAACTCGACCTACATGCTATCTTATCCTGTATTTACATGAGCGCGGTGCCGACCGCCGAGGGCTTTTAGTGGAGGCAAAGAACACCCTCTTTTCGGAAATGGTTGCAGCGGTGCCGAGTGCTTTCAGCTGATTGCAGGGCGACAGTTTGAGATAAAAATGATTTACAATCTACAAAGGCAGGCGTTCTGGCAATGCAAATGTTTTATTATCTCGGCAAGAATAAATTACTTCAATCCTTCTCGATCGTTGTGTCGTACAATATAAACAGAAGTGTGGAAAGACAATTATTAGAAAGCTTAACTGTACTTGGAACTTATCGGTTAAAACGGTTTCCGAGGCGCATCGGAGACCGAGGCACATCGAGTTCGCAAAACTTGTCAAGTTCGCCAACTGACGCGCAGAGTTGCTCAGAACTTAAACGGGGGGGGGGGAGGGGGCAAATCGTTCGTTTCTAATATACATATAACATACTGACATGTTAATAATAATATGCAATAGATGGAAAATAAGAAAAAGCTGCATCTGAGTATTTCAATTTAACTCGGCTTTAGGTTCTTCCCGCAATCCATCAGATAGAATCTGTACTTATAAGAAATTCAATAAGTCAGAAAAAAGCCAAGCTGGAACGGCAAGTTCCAATAAACATGTTTAAACTGGCGCTAAGACCCTAGTAGCACAGTGCATTGGCTAAACGTTGGCCCAATACAACCAAATATTGAGCCAATGTTTAACCAATGTTTGGTCAATGCACGGTGCTGCTAGGTGAGACTGTCATAAACGCGCCTAAATTTTCTCTAAAACCGATCCTGCGATCTTTATATTAATTATAAACGTATGTAAAATCGCGGATTTATGCCGTTATCTCGAAACGTATGCTCGAATCTTATGACATTTAAGCTCCGAGTCCCTCCTGAAGCCTATCTCTTTACCATTTACGCTTATTAACGTTAATTATTGATACAGTACTCGCCGGTTCTATAAAAAATAATTATCGTCGATAAGAAAGTCCAAAGTGGTCTCCCGATTTAATTAGCGTTTCGCATTGTCAGCCTTCCTAATTTTTCTAATTGCGTTACTTTGAAGTTTGCTCGGCGAGAGGAAATCCGCGATTTATAGTCACTACTTGCGTTGGGCGCAAAGAATTTAAACGGCTCGGCCTCCGCAGCAAGGCGAAAGAAAAGAAAGAGAACAAGTATTGTGATATCACCCCCCGCATGGTGCAGCGGCGTGACTCGCAGTAACGCACGAAGAGCGTATTCGCTTAGTATCCTGTCAACAAATGTACTGTACATTGCCAAAGTACGATTGTACGCGACGATTGATACAATCGTTCAGTTACAGCCTTATTTTTGTTACCGCAATGCGGTACGCACGTTACCCTCGCAGTGAAAAATTTTACAAAGACGCTCGGCGTGCCGCTGCACGTCCGTTTCCCTTCAACCCTTCAGCCGATAGGTCAACCCTTTGCGCTGCGAAGCGTCAAGCCCGTTTCGGTCTGCATCTCGTCTCGATACTACCATTATAATAATATAATAGTATTACGTTATCGTAGCGTATATAATCTTTAACAATAGATTGTTATTAAATTATTATAACAGTACCCCGACTATGAGACAATGCTAATATAGTATTACTATGCTTATAATAATATTAGTAGTCATTAGTATTTCTATTATATGTGTAGGTACCCCAAAGACCCGTACTCCATCTATTATTTGCGAGATCAGTTGGCGCAAAAGCTGCCTGTAATTGTCTTATCTAGGTCCCTCAGTTTATTTATTTCCTTTAATCACGAGTGACAATTCAATTTCACTAGCCAATAATTTACCGGATAATCTTGTAATTTCATTCGTTTCTATTTCCCCATTGATAAACCAATCTGAAAGTCGAGATGGTGAAACGTTTGGTGTGACGTTTGGGCCAAATACAAATTTAGATATATAAGCTTTGTATAAGGTGGTATATTCAACAGAGATCCAGTGGTATTAATGTACAACATCTCCAGTTCAAATCGGAGTTTACGACTCTTGTAAATTGTCTGAGACTCACTATCAAGAATACCGACACGTGGCTGTGGAATTTTAAAAAGACACGTCATTATTTTTTTTCTTTGAGCGAGGAACTCTATGGCGAATCTTCAGATTAAGAAAAGAAAAACATTAACGAAGACCAAGTTATGCCAGAAGGATCTATAAAAGTTGGGAATTTGCCTTCACCCTTCGCTTCACCTCCGATTGCTTCTACACACCACAACGTTTCAGAAGAATCTATAAAAGTTGAGAATTTCCCTTCAATAGTCTTGATACGACAAGTGTTTCTCAATTTTCAAACAAGTCCCGACCTAATGTTCCGTTATGACAAGAGCATCGTGCGTTCCGAGCGCAAAGCGTTGGCTCCTCATTGACATAAAAGTGTATCGCTTGTCGTCAATGAAAAAAAAAAAGCGAGTGGTTTCGTAATATCAAAAGTCGAAGCGGACGGTGCGACGAACATGGCTCGTCGTGCCATTAAGCTATGGATGGACAACGCTATCGGATGAAGGGTTAACGTTATTCTTCCCTTGAAAGAATATGTGTCGGGAGACTGTTTTTTGCTAGAAAGCGATTGGTGCTTCTCACGTTCGACGCCCTCCGATCGCACTTGGTGCGCTAAAAATCGGCGAGAGACCGGCTGCACGTCCTGGAGCTTTTCTCGCCGAAAAATACTCTTGACGTTGAATCTCCCGGGCGAACCAGTCGGTCTCTAAACACCGGGCGTCCGTCTACTTGTACACAAAGAGACTGTAAATTATTCGTAAAGTTATCGTAAGACTATTCAGAACGAGAAACTACGCACTAACTTGCTAGTGTTAAAAGTGTGACGAAACAGAAAATGGGGAAAAAAGAACGAGATGCGTGCGTTCTCCTCTTTCATGATTTTTCTTTATTTTCCTTCATACGCTCGCGCTCAGGTCGAATGGTCGAATGCGAATTGTCACCTGGCATCGGATGACATAAATAAATGAATATGAAGTACTTCCTAAATGACTATGAAAAATAGTTTACGTTACGGTCTTATTAAAACTTGAGGTACAGCTGTCGAGAAGGCAATTCGAGGTGCGGCGCGATCGTCCGCTCTCGCATTCGGCGCGATTTTTCGTTCGACAGCTCGTAAAAAATCGTATCAACTAATGGCATTTAGTTTGCTCTACGAGTAACGAGCAACTCGTTCTTCTTCGTCTTCTTCGCTCACTTTTTTTTCTGTCTTTTCTCTTCTCGTTCACGTATTGTAACATCCGAATCGACAGCGGAAGAGATACGGGAGAATAGAGTGTTTTCTTTCTGATTATAAATAAAGATATATACCTGACGACATTTGTACTAAAAACACAACTCCCGTATCGACGCACCGCGAGCGGACTCGCGGGAGTTTAAATCATTTTTCTACATCCTGCGCAGGATTCATTAGCACACTGAGAAAGTCATCGTTAAAAGTTACTACGGTGCACGTGGAGTGCGTGGAAACAGTTGTATGCCGGTAGTTAATGGATTGAACAATTTGCTTTCAATTTCTTATTACAGGAAATACGTAATCTAGCAATTAAATAACAAACTATCTATATAAGTAAAACTATACTCTCAGATTCCTACGTTTCTACGTTTTTAGGCATTTGGATCGCTGAATCGTTAGATCAACGAATAACTGAATCTATGGATTCGTAGACCTCTGCGTGCCTAAATTCTTAGATTTCAATGTTCAAACATATAGAACAGACATTTACATCTTTACTTGTCTATACTCTTTTCGGAGATTGGATTCATTTCGAAATTTAACATTATCATCTCGATTAAAATTCACAGATATCGATGAATAAAATTTGGAAAGTGCAAATATATGATCAGAATTACCTACCACATTAATTGGATATTAATTGAATATATTTGGAATCTCCAAATTATTCCCATTAAAAAAGGAATCAATTCCAAAATTCTTGTTACGAGTATCCGGCTACATACTTTTTCCGACACACGTTGCATAATGCGCGAAAAAAATGGACCGATTAAAAAAATATGAGAAGAGTAAATCGAATTTTCTTTCCACATCACAATAGCTTCATGTCGTATCACGCGCGATACCTTAAAGCAACAATCAATATTATTTTATGATTTGCCAGTAGGATTTATTGAACTCTCTATGGGTTTACTATTATCGTTAGACATAGCTAGTTTGATTTCTTTTCAACTCAATAGGCTGTATATCATAGTTATACTTAAAGCTGAATGTTGATTGCAAATAATAGATCCTTTGGCAAATTTCAGAACAACATTGATCGTTTCGATTCCGGATTATTTATATGTAATCTGTATGACGATCTGTACAAGTTCGTCACAGACTACTGAAGTACAGACGAATCCTCGGTAATATTTCGGCCTATCACTATCGTATCATAAATTATCAAAAGTTATCTTCCCGTCGTCGCATGGCGTAAAAGTCCTCTTAGTGATACCTCCGCATCAAAACCATGAGAAAAGGGGTTTTTTGAAGGAGAAGCATCAAAGGCAATCCTTTGCAGCCTCGTCTTCCCCATAAAACTCAGGTAGAGGAGATGGCTGTCCACACGTCACACCGGAGATGCCGTTTTTTACCGAATGGCCGAAAGTGTTCGCGCAGGCACTGAAATCCTTGGTTATCTCCTTAATTTCTATGCTCTCCTCGCAGTTGGTCGGTAACTTGATATTTGGTACGGAGTATATATTATCACCGCCCATATTGTTCTTCAAACACGACGTGGTTGTTGATGGTCGGCTCAAATAATAATCCTAAATCAACATTATTCAAATCTACATTTCATGCTTCGTACACTGAGTGCAAATTTTTTGCACATTCATTTTTCAATAAAAATATTCAGTCGTAATAAAAGGCAAAAATATCATTTTTCGGAGATACTAGTCTTAAATTTCATAAATCTTACTATAAAATTAAAAAATGTATAAAAAGATAACTAGTCAAAGATACATGATATTTGTAAATGTTTAAATTTTCCAATTATTTGTAAACTCACTGAGGATCTGTTTAATAATTACCTTTTCTGTGTTGAGGGGAGTAGAGATTTGTGTCTGTGGTGTTTGGCTGCAATGCGCCAAGGCTATCAGCTCTTTCTGGCTTTCTCTAGCATCTACTAAGAATATACTCTCCTTCACTTCTTTCGCGTTATATTCATCGATTCTAGAAACAATAATTGAAAACGTAAAATATACACGCGAAGATCTTACGAGACGATTATTATCTCAATATTTCCATTTCGATTAAATCAGTAACTTTTAAATTGGATTTGTGTTCGCTATGCGTTACTTACTTATCGTATATGACCGCGTGCAAACCGAGTTTCTTCAGATATTGTATAGTATCTTTATCATTGTTGTCGTCACCCCAACAAAAGATAATTAATCCCGCATCCTTGACTAACTTGACTTGAGACGGATCCCGAAGAATATCTTCGGTATGGACGTTAATTCCTAGGATATCCGCGGCTAATGCGTGTCTCATGGCCATCGGTATCGTTTGGCATCTCGGATCGTGATAAGTGGGATACTTGGATGTAATGCCTTGTGTTAAAAACACCACTGGATACTTGTTTTGTTTGAGACGGATCATTGCGCAGATATCCGGATTGAACGAAGAAAACACGACTTTTCGATCACCCCCGTATTCTAATACCACTTTTACAATAATATCTAGATAGATGTTGAGATCGAAGGGATGATTGAGTTCGAACGTGCCGTCCTGATGGTAGAAAAATCAATTTAATTCATTATCAACTGTTCGAAAGAAAAGTGCTGCATGATATTATTATTAAAAATATTCTCACCTTCAATTGCATGGTCCACTTAATTTCGATATTGCACCCAACGTGTTGCTCGAGTTCTTGCAGCACAGTTTGTAGCGTAGGGAAGGGCTGATGATCTTCCAAATCCTCGTCAAAAAATCTTGGATTCTTCTCACGGGCTTCAGCTACATGATAAACCTGAAAGAAAAAAATCTTGGCAATGAAACATATGTACATGTAGGATGTTCGCTTAATTAAAGTTGACAAAGTGTAGAAGATCATATTGCCATTAACGTAATGAATGTTCAAAGCGAGACAAACAATCGTACTGGCTTTATGCGAATACACCTTGTAATTTCGTGTCGTTCGTGATATCGTAGTCGCATGCTGTGATCGAAATTGTACAAGATGTGTCGGAAATATTTTGGAGAACTGAGCTGCAGGAAAAAATTAGGAAAATATTTACTGCATCCTTTCGCTTTGATATAACTTTTGAAAAAATATATTTTAATAAAATTTTCCCATTAATCTCTCCTATCAACTCAGTGTTGAAATTCTATCCTCACACTTTGACCTTTCAGAGTGTGAGCATTTCTATGTAGTCGTTGGGGGTGAAACTGGTGATTGACAATTTTATTAAAAATATACAGAATGCCTGGAGATATTAGAAGCAACTTTATGAATGTTACTTAAGCCGTATTTTGCGTTTGCATAATGATTTTACATTAAACCAATCTTATGACTTGCTACAAGCTATTAGATTAAATGTTCATTAAATATATTTTGTTTTGAGAACAAAGATTTGAAAATCAAATTAATCATAGTAGTCAATTTTAATTCATTTATCGGAGTTTCGCTATCAAAAATCATATAAATCTTACAAATGAGAATTGCTTTTATTGTTAGTTGTAATCTACTGGCAAGTTTTATTATCAAAACTCACGCTTGGGAAAAGAGAGAGCAAGCGAGAGAGAGAGATAAATTTATAGATAAACATTCAATTTTAGCTTGTAAGAAAAGCGCAATATTGCATATTAAGGAAGAATATTATTTCTCATAATAGCAATATTTGAGATATTAATGGTTTCAATCGCTTGGTAGCTTTTAAAAAAGCATGGAAGTCAAATGAGTTTATTAGTTGTACGTTTTGAGCGACGAGTTAGCCGGCGCAAGCGATCAACGTAATAGAGCACCTTACCCAACGAGTCCCTCGGGTAACAACAATCCTGTTAAATATTAAAAAATAGACAAATACGGAAGAGCATGTCATTTTTTAATGTTGGTGTGTGAACTGATGGACGTTTACGTACGACATACTCCTGCGCAGTAATCTACTTTTCCTTTATTAAGATAAGAGACGTAAAAAGCAAAACACCGATACACGAAGCATTCCCGAGTGAGTGTTTCCCATCGTCATTCAACTAGACTAGTGTTATCAACTATAATGGATGCATTTGTTAATTAAGCTAGCGGAAGAACGGTAATTAATGAAAAATATAATTTTTTTACTTAGAATATCAAAGATCCAATAATCGCATGGTTGTATATACATATGTATGTCAAAATACACACACACACACACACATACATATATAAAAACGTAGAACATATCTTCTGTTCAGTATTCTTTTTGAAAATCAAATTTGTTGCCTTGTACCATTCGTCTTTTAAACAATGAGAAACAAGTACAATTTTCAATATGTTCTTCCAACGGCTTAATTAATCATACGTTCTAAGAGCACATAATATTAATTTTTAAATATAGTTTAACACACAATTATTTTATATGAATATTAGTTTGTGTTACCAAAAGTATAAAACATATTATAATAGAACATACATATTCATTCAAGACTATGAACTGCCAAATTGATATATTGATAAATTTGAATCATACTAATTATCAACAAAATTGATATACATCATTACAATACAAGTGTAAAAAATAAGTGTATAAAAATTTGTTCAAAAATGCAAGAAATGAAAATGCATGACATAAGAAATATCAGAAGTCATCACAATTAATTAATAATAATGGATCAGTTTAGTCGACCTTAACTGGCACTTGTTTAATAAATTAAAAATAAAAACAGTCACTCTCCGGCCATGTTAGACATTGTACATATTTTAGGTTGTGCCGTTAATTTTATAATCATGACTCAACTTTGTTATAATTTTGTACCGTTCAATTACATATTGCAATGACTCGATTAATTTTTAAGAATTTGTACTTGATAAGGACCCAAACCCGTGGTCGAAACGTCGCTCGTTATAGTTTTTATTTTTAATTTATTAAACAAGTGACAGTTAAGGTCGACTAAACTGATCCATTGTTATTTATTACTGGCAGCCTAAAGGGATTATCATGTTTAATTAAAAATACCTTGAGTAGATGAAGCTGCTCTAAGGTAAGATCCTTAACGGGTATCTCCAGCATATCCATGGCTTCTATCTGCTTCTTGCGCTTCATCGAGATGGATACATAAAAGTCGTGGTAGATTACAGGTATAAGATCCTTCGACAGCTGAACATCGAACTCTACCATGTCTGCACCGTGATATGCTGCGGTCTTCAAAGATGCAACCGTGTTCTCGCGCACATTAGCACAGCTGTAAAGATTGTATTTCCAAATTAAAATATAGTATATCTCATTAAGGATATTTGTTACAAAATGATAAATATAGAAACGTGTTGGAAAATTTGTTTTGAATCCATACAAGTATGTCGAATAAATAGTGTTTAGATATAAATCAACTTACTTCTTAGTTTCGAATTTGAAGGATGTACCCAACCCTCTATGTCCTACATCTAAGCCTGACCAACGCTGCTCCCAATGTTTCGCGTATGAGATGCTCATGTCCCACGGATGATCCGGTATTGGTTTTATGACAACGTATTCCACCGTCAATTGGCCTATAATATAAAAAATTTATTGTAGAGAAAGCAACACACAGTGAGATTGTTATTATAAAATATAAATGTGAATTGATTGACTTTCTAGTTGGTATTTAGCCTTTTGGTAAATTTTTATATAATCAATTAGTATTGTTATCTCGTAGTTTGAATAGAACAAAACTTGAATGTATGAATACATGTTCAAGAATTTATTCGTGCAATGTGTGCGTGACAAAACATCATTACTACAAGATTGAACATCTATCGTTACTATGCTGAATGTAAAATTTTTTGACTTACCAATAGGTCTGTGTTTTGTACTAGTAATAGGTACCGTCAGAAGTCCAACGCTAGGTTGTAAAGCACACGGCAAGATGTAGCTGAAACCAATGTGATTGGGTGGTTCTCCTGGGAAACACTTTGAGCTGTACACGTAGTAGTCCACTAAGTACCCCTGGAAAAACAGTCTACTTAATGCTTCATCGAAAAGACCCTAACACTTTGAACAACACCAATATGTTTCTTTCAATACAATTTTAGCTCATCCATTTTTCGTGCTTGCTTCAATATTATTCACGTTCTATGATTAAGATCAGGTAAATAAGAGAGAATAATTCAGTTTTCTAATTCGAAAGACTTTTGTTCTTTACACTCTCCGTCGCAACAGACAATTGCTATTGTTTCAAAAATTATTTGGCAATAAAGTAGCTTGTTAACTCGCGAATATTCCTCCAGCATACATCCTACTATGTAAACTAAGTTGCCTGAAGCTTCCGGCGTAGAAATTTTGAATCGTTGGTAGACAAGAGCAACAAATTTCTGGTAATCTAGCAATGAATCGGATCAATAATTGCTAAACGTTGTACACTGCCTGGTGACGCGTATTCCGCAACACCTGCCGAGATCATTCAATGTTAAATTTCGACAGAGCGAAATAGAGATAAAGAGATTAGAAAGAGCAAGTCAGCAACGTTTGCAATTCGGATTCAGAAGATTCTGACAGCATAGATTCTGGCATTGGCCGCACAGCGGTGACACGTACAGTACAGAAGAAGTCGATCAGAGCTAGAAAATATTAGTAGTATACTAAAAGGATATAGGAGTGATGGGAATCTCACCATTTTCGACGCACACAGATGGGTATGAGATGTGATAGCGTTGATATCGCAACATTTTTAGGAGTTTACGGAATGGCTGCGACTCGCGTAAATCGAGGATACAACGGACATAAAGATAACGAAACAAAACTTGTTTTGATGGATTCTTGAATCCATCTGGGTTCATCTGGAATTCGAATGGACTAGAATCGCAACTGCTTGTTGTTGTTGTTGTTAAGCGATATTCAATTTTTGTAGCTTTAAAAGCAAACAGAAAGCACGCGAGACGATTTACGAGAGACCAGCCGAAGGATGGGTCTGGTAAGGTGAACGACAATCAAAACCATCATATCTCTGTGTGATGTCATGTGACACAGATGTAAAGTGGTAGGCGATGCTTAGCATCGAAACATCAGATTGCATGTTAGCATCATCATTTGCATCGGAGGTCTTGCTTTTGTACAAGTTGAACAGGTCGTCTTCGTGTTCCTCGGGACCAGACACCGCGCGATCACGTCACTGCTGTCATTTCCAAGGAGGGAGATAGCTGCTGAACAAGTTTAATTATCGTTTACCAAGTAATTCGAATAAGTCGCGCGAGGAGACGTGGCCGGCCTACTCGTGGTCTACTGAAAACTCACATGGTATGGTCAATGCGTATTCTTAATGTGCTCAGCTCGTTTTGTGAATCACATCACTAACCAGTAATTTATTGCTCCAACGTGCCAACGATTTTTTTTTACTTCGTCAGTCATATTACACACGGGTTCCTTTCAAAATTTTGGCACGCGTAAACAATTTTGCATAAAAGATTAAATAATGGGAACGCCAGTGTATTATTTTATCTCGTCGTGAAATCCAAGTACCACATTACACGGAGAGTATCGAAGAAGCGTATGTGAACATCACATCTTTGAACGCACGAAACTGATATAGTTGAATGGTGAAGAACAAAAGAGATCGCATTCGAAAGTGTAATACAATACCAAAATCGCAAGCAATGCAAGCAATAAATCCCAGCTTTTCACATAATAGTGTATATAGTATGATGCCTTGTGACGAGATATATCTACGCGGAAACTTACGATTGTTTCAGGATACCGAACGGCAACATTGAAGATTAAAAATTCGTCTTCATTGTAAGGGCGGCCGAATTGCTCCTGGGACGTGAATCTAGCCTCTTCGTCATTCATCACCTGGAAATATACGTATACCGTTGCTCAGTTTTACTCGCGTGATGATGCAGCAGGTTCAAATGTAAATTGACACCTACAGCAACTTCTGTAATACTGGTAAAGGCGGGTTGATCAACAATGTCTTGTGTATCCATAGAAAGACTATCGTCTATACAGTCGCCTCCAAACTGCTGCAGCTCTAAAGAATTATGCCTAACTAGATTTACAGGTGTCATCTGTAACATAAACGAAATGTCAGTTATCACCTAAAGATAATACTTTTTGTGAAAAAGTCAAATGTCTAGTGCACTCATTTTACAAGTAAACGATTTATTAATATTCTGTTTTTAAATTAAGATGTTAATTTTTTAAAGTAGAAACAGAATAATATTACCTTAATATGAACTTTTTTGTTTTGCAATCGGCTCTTCCAGAGTTTAATAGGATTGTTAAAAAGTTTAAATTGTATCACAGTTTCATCTGTCAGCCAACCTCGTTCGATCTTGCTGTAATTATTATAGTAACCAAATTTGTCAGGATCTGGCAACGTATCATTGTCAAAATTGCACGGCGCTGCAAAATAGACATACATCACTTGTAATATATGTTTTAAGGGTATTATATGTTACGTTTGCAAAGAGTGAGAACAGATCGGTCCCATTTTTCTCGCATTCGATTTTGGCCACGAAGTGGTTCCAGGCAAAAGGTCTCGTCAAGATGATCAGATATGTCAGTCTCAGAGTATACATATTTAACGTTCCAGAGATATCGGGCTCCAAAAATTCCCAGGACATAAGCGATAAAGCCGTCTGGACAGGCACCAACCATTTGTTTCGTATGGAATGGAACCTTTTGATAAATACATACACTCTGAGACTGACCTATCTGTAATCAGCTTGACGAGACCTTTCGTTTGGTACCTACTTTGTGACCATGACCGAATGCGAAAAAAAACGGGGCAATTTGCCTATGGACACTTGTTCTCACTCTTTCCATAATATTTGCAGCATACATTATAATTTTAGAGTCACAGAAATTTGTACAATAAATACGTACTATTTTTCTTAATTACTCGTGGTCTCATATGAGTTTCCCATCTACGGATAATCAGAGTATTGGCTGAATTTTTAGCACCGTTGGACTGGCAAATGACAGCTACAAAATATCGGAATTCGATATTTGCGTCGATAGGAAGAGCAATTTTCTGCGAGAATATTTGTCCATCTCTGAAATATATTTACATTGTAACACATGTAAACGTCATAAATATATTATCATCGTAAAATTTACTTTTCGGACTTTCAATACTAATTAATGGCGGTCATACGAGTTTACCAAGTACTCGTACCGAAGAAATACAATGGAGAAGGGACAGAAAAGATTTTGTGTTGTATTATTGCTTACTCTTCAAATATACCGTCAGCTGCGTTCTCTCCATCCTCGCTATAGAAATCCCCGCTGTTGCTGCTATCTAACAGTACAGGAGACTCTCTCCGACTGTTATGTTCTTGTGACATTAGGACAGCCTGGTTGTGATTCCAGGCACCTAATTCCGGTAGATTTCCAACCACATAAGCCGCTTCATTTTTCTCCAGGTTAGGTACCTTGAAATTTCAAGCAAGTTTCAAATGCGTAGGTAAACGTATTCAGTTCTCTTCTTTTCAATGTTTGCTGACAATATCTAGGCAATAAAATGTCGAAGAAAAGATCTCAGGGTGCATAAATTACCTGGACTCTAAAAATCCAGTCTATTTTAGACCCCTTCATGTCGGAACTTTGTGCGACCGCCACCTCGGTGATGATAAACTCACGTAGCGTTTGTTCGATTTTCTCCTTGATTTTTCCCTCTGAAAAGATGTATTCAATGTATATATTAGTATCCCTTTTTCTACATATACGTATCAGCCGAAATAAGTTTTATTGTTTTTATTTATTAGCAACTTAGGAGCCTATTCTGTAAACGTTAACAACGTCAGTGATAGTAGTTTCCCAAAAACGACCTACACTGGCCAATGTTTTTATTTAACAAACGACGTTTCGGTCCTGGATTTGGACCCTTTTCAAGTAATCTGTTAACACAATTGTTTCTGATCTCATATCGTTCGTTTGGCCAATATCGCTATGTTAATGAGATATTAGTAAAAAAAATGATTGCACTCTTTGGTTGAAGAGTGCACGAGTCGATTGAAGTTGCATTATTAATTGTAAGACACAAGTAAGAGTATCGAGAGATGTGTGTTGGACGAGATGACGGATTGAACTGGACAGTGTAGGTAGTTTCTTAAAAACTACATATCATTGGTTTCATACTACTGGCGATATTAAATCTATTTGTGAGTTAACAACGTCATTAAGCGCTTTGCGCAGATATAATACACCAAAGAGAAGCTGCGCAAAGCACATAATGACACCGTTTACAGAACAGGCCCCTTAGTCACTAATGCTCAGATATATCGTGACGAATCACGATTTGTGACTTACAGATGTTCGTAACATTTTTCGTTTTCGAGTTATTTCATCAGTTTCGCACGATCGTTCAAAACGGATTAGTTATTTAATCCGTAAAGAGCCCAATAATAAACGATAAAAGAAAGTTTTGTTTATTAGCCTAATTAATGCCGACTTAATATTACTCGAGGGGGAAACCGCTGACCAAAATCTTGTACACCAATGCCCACTAATGCCCAGTGGGCATTACTTTATCTTATTATATCTTTGTACTGTCCCAGCAAGGCCTAATGCCCCAAAAAAGCCTAGTAATGCCCAGTAATGCCGTAAATCTGTACACCACAATGCCCTCAGCGGTTACTCCCTCGACATTACTGCAATGAAATGGGACTATACATCAGGGTTGGGAAGTAACGCGGTACTTGTAACGCCGTTACCGTTTTCGTTGCTTTCTTTCGGTAAAGGCCTTCACACATAAAATTCCGTAAGGACGTAAAACGTAAGCATAAGAAAATCGACCAATCATAGTGGAGAACGTAAGGCAATAACGCAAGCAGTAGCAAATCCAATCTGTTGATTTTCTTACGCTTACGTTTTACATCCTTACGGAATTTTATGTGTGAAGGCCTTAACGATCGTTACTTTAGTTCCCTATTATCTTTTACATCTGTTCAATAGATCGCACGCTGGTTGCGCGCACTATTCTTGATTGGACAAAAATATTCCGATATAGGGCGCTGGATGTCAATGTTACCTGAGAATGCGCTGCAAGCATTTATCGATGACTTGCTATACAGAAACTAGTTTAAAGTTTTAATATTGATTATTAAATAACAGCAATGTAATTTTATAATCTAACATCTTACTTTAGCATTTCAAGTAGTGACGAAAACAGTAACGAATCGTTACTTTCTAAGTAACGGTAACGCGTTACTTTTTTAAGGTAACGCTCCCAACTCTGCTATACATATATTGTCACATCATTCTTCATCGCTTCTGTAACAGTTCTGTGGCATCGGTAAATTATGCAAATCAATCACAACAGATTCTATACATTATATTAAAAGAGATTCGCAAAAATGCAGTCACAAACAGCAAATACGACGTACTCGAAAGTGTCTCTGAGAAATACTCCATTGAAAGTTCCCACACTGTATCAACATGTATGACTAAGCAGTGATAAACATTTTATGATGCAAGTCCGGTTACAGACACGTATCCCATTTCGCTCCCTATCTTGTCCCACAGATCAAGCGATACGCGCGCTGCAAATTGTTTCACGGACAGACAATCCCGTGTATAAATATTCGAAACGACCAGGGGTGTATTTTCATCAGAACAGTGGATCGCTACACAACGACCGGACGTCCCCTGGATGGATTAACTAATCCTCGGTATGCTATTTGCGAGAAAGCTCTCGAACAGAAAACGTCTCTCGGCGAAACTGCAAGCTCACTTTACTCCACGGTGGAACGAGATCAACGTTCTGGGACAAAAATCGAGCTAGTATCGCAAAATCTCTCGAGGTCCGTTTCCCCCACGTGGCGTTTTATCTCCGTAGTCAAGAGAAAAAGGGTACGCAATTGAACGTTGGCCGGGGAAAAGACGAGAGACAAGACGAGGCGCAAAAAAAATGGAAAAACAAGCCTCTCCTCACGTCGACGTGGCCGCGCCTCGTGGAGCCGCTCCACAATCGGTGGGGAGAGCGGAGGGAGGGCGACGTTTTCTCTCCCCCCCCTCCCCCCGATATTCTCGGGAAGGCACGATGCAACACGAGCGCGAAGAACGGATAATTGGACCTGGCTTTCTCCGCGGAAGTGTGAGTCAATTTAACGATCGGGGGGGGGGGGGGGGAACATCGGCCGTCGCCGCGCGTGCACGAGTGCGTCCGTCTCCTTCCTTTCCCCTGGCGAGGCCATGTGCTCGAGGACGATACAGACTCCTGGAGTGACGTCGGCCAGCGGCGCTCCGGGTGACGGCGTGTTTTATCCGTAGGCTCGAGCCGCGCCGAGGGTGAAATTCCTTTCAGGCTCTAGCGGTGAGCTGCGTGGGGCGAATTCTCGAGGGTCTCCTCGGTGCGACAAACCGTAACGGGGAAATCCGTCCAAGTGGAAGAGACTATTCGTTCTCCGAGAGAGTGTGTGTGTGTGTGTGTGCGTGTGTGACTTACGACTGGCGTGCCGCACAAACGTGGAACCGTGACTCGTATTCTGCAACTCCCTACGACAGTGTCGTTAACGTTTTGTAATTGTCGTCGCGCAGCTTTTTCACTGTGCGCCATACCTGCGCTGGAGCGAGAGTCTCGCTCGTCGCGCGAGAGCCGACCCTCTCGCTCGGCGGATCCCCTTCTATTTTCCCGCCCGAGAGATCGTTCGTGAAACGCGCAGTTTCGCGAGGATCTCTCTCCGTTCGCCGTGACGTCGCCTCTGATAATAAGCGTACGCGTTACTTACGACGTGGAGGAGTCTCGACGGTCGGCGATCCCGTCCTCAGAAGCCCGTCGTCGTTCCCTCGGCCGCCCTCGGCGCGATCTCGTCGCCGCTCGCCGTTCGACGACTCGCGCTATTTCACGGACGCCTGCGGCAGTCGTTCCGGATGCTTCGCGATACTCGACATAATCGTGACGCGACCGTAGACCTTGCCCCGCACGAGACGCAATGCACCACACACGCGCGCACGAGCGACGCGACGTCAACAGTGACGGTGCCTGGGCATAGGAAATGCACAGCGATGGCGATCGGCGGACGACGGCGCTGCGGTGGTGGCACGGTGGAGCGCGTGAGCCAATAGAAAAATTCCTTCCAAGAGGGAGGAACGTGTCCTGACGACACTGACCACCGAAGTCCCTAGAACTGGCCAATTTCACAAGCGGACGCCGTATGAATTCCCTATTAGGCCGCCGCGCCAAAAATCAAAGTAATCGCTCGGCACACAGCTGGTTTTCCATTTCGAGCATTCGAAAAATGTAAAGGCCGAAACACAATGCCAGGCAACAGACAATAGGAATAGGGAATAGAATTTCTGACACGCTGGATTGGTTACAAGAAAATTTCCGACGAATCCAACGCGTCGAAAATTCTATTCCCTATTCCTATTGTCTGTTGCCTGGCATTGTGTGATAGGCTTAGTGGCGGGATTATGATGAATTGAAAAATTTTGTGTATGTAAATTTTATGCGTTACAATAAATAAAAATTTTCAATAATTGAAACACCATTGCAACGGCATATTCCTGAATCAAGTAAAAAAGTCCTGTACTACTTTTCCCTCCGACAAACAGTTATCGAGAGATTATAAGCTAAACATTCCGGAAGCAATTTCTTTTCTTCGTAATAATATTTCAATATCATTTGTGTCTGCGTTAATATTGTAATATTATTGCGAAAAAAAGAAATTACTTTTGAATCCACTAAATCGATTGGAGATTAATTAATCATTGAGCGCAATTACACACATATAAGATGTATATTAATATTTTATACATTTTTAGAAACGTGCGTTGTGGTTTTCGAAAAAATGGTTTTTCTAAATATTATATTTGACATTCCCACACAGTAAAACAAGTTTCAGAAAGCTTTCCGAAAGATAACTTGGAAATTAATATTGAAATGTAAAATTGAAATCATTCAGAAATATCTTTGAAACGTTTCATCAAAATCACATGTCATTGAAAGCTTTCCAAAAGATACCTTGGAAATTAATATTGAAATGTAACATTGAAATCATTCAGAAGTATTTCTGAAACGTTTTATCGAAATCATTTATGATCCTTCTCACTGAAATATTTCAGAAATATATTACGAAATATTTCTCTGAGAAATGTTTCTATTTTTCTATTTCTATAAATGTTTCTATTTCTCAGAAATATTACGAAACATTTCAGAGAAATATTTCGTATGTAATCTCTAAAACATATATTATTGAAAGCTTTCCAAAAGATACCTTGGAAATTAATATTGAAATGTAATATATTATAGAAATCATTTAGAAATATTTCTGAAATGTTTCATCGAAATCATTTATGATCCTTCTCACTGAAATATTTCAGAAATATTACGAAACACATTTCAGAGAAATATTTCGTACGTAATCTCTAAAATATATATTATTGAAAGCTATCCAACATATAACTTGGAAATTAATATTGAAATGTAATATAGAAATCATTTAGAAATATTTCTGAAGCATTAAGAGATATTTCTGAAGCATTTCAGAAATATTTCCGACGCATTTAAGAGATATTTCTGAAGCATTTCAGAAATATTTCAGAAACATTTATGATATCTCATCTACGCGGACATTTCATGTATCTGAAGCATGTCTGAAATATTTTTTTGAAAGGTTTCATATTTCATTGACATCTTCTTGAGAGCTTTCTGAAATATTTCGGTGCTGTGTGGGTTATATTATATTTAATAGTAGTATTATTACTACTAAGTCCAATTATAAGTTATAGTCGTTGGAAAGTGAATATCTTTTTGCGAATTAAACTTCAGGACTGAAGACAAATTACAAAATTATCTTTACGTTTATTTAATCTTAAGTATTTACTTTACTTTATATCATGCATGTATCAATAGATATTTGATATTATATAATGTCCAGCGCGGACATTTGATATTGAAAATTGGAAATGCGTGACACAGATCGAGTCCCTCGTCAACATTTCGTATATTTCGTAGTTACTTGTATATCTCGTATCACAACCTATATTTACATTCTATATTTAACGCACGGATATCCAGTGTGCAGATCTTTATTATTTTATCATATGCAACCTCGGTAAGAGATAAAGATGTAAAAAACTGAAAGCCTCCCTGAAGTGCTCATAAATGCTCAAAGTGGAAATAAAGAGAATTTAATTAAGTCCTGCTACGTGTTACTTACACACTTCTCTTTTTCTGAAAGGAGCACACGTGAGCGACGCGTGCGGTGGCAACAATAGTCGCGATCGTCGCAAAACCCCTTCTTTGTCAGACGGTATTTGCGATGTAAATAAAATAGGAGCGCAATGAATACGTTGAACCAAGCCTTCATTCCTCATGCGTGATGCGCACGTTGCATCGCGAGCGTTAGTTTGCGCAACGTGCGCATCACGCGGTTTGTTATACCGATTTAAATCGAAAGCGCACGCCGAAACGCGGAGCGAGAATGCAGCCAGATGGTACCGGCGTGGTGTGCCCGTGTGATAAGGGCGTATCGAATTACGCGAGGGGCTAAAAGTGGCGCGAAGAAGGATCATTAAGGTCGACGTGACGTTTCAGCGAAACGTTTCCGGGAAATTCTGCAGGAAGTTTACGAAAGTCTCTCTGCCCTACCCACCGCCTGGAATTCCCCGTGCGATAATGTACGCTGAAATCACTTAGAAAGTTCAGACTTCCACACTCGGGGACGCCAACATCTAGATCTACTTTTCTCGTAAATAATAACGAAATAGTTAATCAAAATTATTATATCGGATTGTATTAGAGAGAAAGGGAGGGAGAGGACATTTTTTTTCAACATAAAAATGGACCTGAGATATTTCGATTTTATTTTTGTGAAATTCTTCGGATACCACACCACGTAAACACGATAAGTTAAAAAATGCAGGAATATTTGCGCGACGCATGCCTTTTTAATTAAGGTTCGACGAATATTAATATTCATCAGATTTTTTAAAACCCCGTCAGACATGCTTTATGAATATTGAATTCAGACCGATATATATGTTTAGGCGGGTTTGGTTTCACGATTGAACAGGTTGAGACCTTCGCGAGTCTCGCGGTGGCATCAACTTTATTCGAATCACCAGCGATTCGTCGATGATACGCCTGTAAACTTTCGTCGCGTTTTTATCTCTTTTAACAGGGGCCGCATCGATATATCCTATAGTCATCGCGATTGATCAAGCGCATTTACGGCCACTTTCAAGAACAATTTATCACCATTTACGCATTATCCCGGCGTCTAATAATATTTGCCATCGTGCCGTTACGCGCATCGGCTTTACGTCAAGTGTCGGATTAATTGTGGACGCGACATGGTGAGATCGTATTTTTCGCGAATGCTGCTAACAAGTTATACAGAAAACACGTCGGATATCGGCAACTTTGAGCGCGGCCGATGCAACGAACAAACATGTTTAATCATGTTTTCGTCATGTTAACATTTTGCTTGCCAATGATAAACATAATAACATAATTAAAAAAGTCGAGTTAATCACATGTTTGCCTCGTGCACAACGTACAAAATTCTCGCACCGTTTTATTGCAGCGAAAGCTGCTAGCAGTAGGATAAATACTTTAAATGTGTTATATTTTGTTAAGTTTCCCTCTTTTCTCTATCTTGTTAAAGAAAATCCACGGATGTGCAAAACACTTTACGGAGTATCAAATTTTACCAGAGTCTAATTTTGGAATCTAACAGTAAGAATTGTTTAAGCTAACAATAAATTAAATTCGACGTTGATAAGAATGATCACGAGAGTCAAGCAAGGATTCTCTGCTAACAGCTAACAATTGAGAGTTTAATCTTGAAGAACGAGCCGCCTGCTATCTGCTATTTGAAGTAGCAAACTCCTCTTATTTTGCGTCGCTTGTACAATACTGTAAAATTTGTCCAGGTTTCTGGTGCGTTCGACTTAACGTTGAAATACCGAGACAAACATCGGCACTTTTTCGCAGTTTATATTTCGCGCTCTATTTATATAAATTGTGCAAGGTAAGAAATCTTGTGATGTCGATAATATTCGGCTTTTGGCATATTTTAAACGGAGCCCGTGGTCACAGTAAAAAAATATATTTCTATTATATCACATGTTTTCATATGCGCCTTTTAATTATTCTTATTTTGTGGCGTAGAATACTATATTTATGAAACGCGGAACATTTTGCAACGGTCCGTCACGCTTTTTGCAACGCGATTCCTGTTTAGACCTCTTGCATTTTTCGTAAGCAATTTAACGCGTTAAATGAACTGTTATTCCGGTTTTTGTTGTTGACTTGAAACGTGAAATTTCGGGAGTTTAAAATCGCAATCAAATTTCAATGGCCAAATCATATTCATCCGTAAAACTTTTCTGTTATATTATTATTTAATATGGTTATATATTTAATATCTTTGTACTAACAATAAAACGTATAGATAAAGTTTCATTTTTTAACGTGATTTTTGTGGTTCAAAGTAATTTAAAGGTCAATATATTATTATGTGGTTGAATTTGTTTTTTTATAAACTACAGTACTGCGTTAATAAAAACATGTTGTTTTATTTAAGAAAATGTCGATGACCTTGAAATTTCGTAAAAGCTGACATTAAAAAAAATGTCGCTTATCAGAATATTAGTTTATTTGAATCGGACAATTTTCGTCCTTTCACATGTTTCATATTATCAAAGGAAACAGAGATATTCTACGTGCTTAACTTACAGAAAACACCCTGTAGAGAAGGAAAGTGATTGATTTAGAAACACATGCGTAAGAATCCATTGAATTTCTATTCTTTATCTTTTTGTCCACTTCGAAACGTCCATTCGTGTATCCAAGAGACTGTCCCGAAAGACTAATATTCAGGTAGATGAACCATTTAAAAATTTATAGTACTTGAAATATAACCATATTGTCTTGTAAGCTCAACTAAAATTTTTCACGTTCTAACGTTTTCATAGAAAATTTTTTCAAGAGGATTCTTTCTTTCCCTTCCCTTTCAGCAGAAATACGTATTTCTACATATAAAGATATATCAACATATATGTTGATATATCTTTATAGAAAATTTCAAACATAAATACTATAGTATTTATGTTTGAAATTTTCTTTTCCCAACAGTTAAAATATCTTTTCAAAGATCTCTAAGTTCTTTCATGCTGCGAGAACAAATAATTTCATTCAAAGAAAACGATAAAATTATATAAAAAGAAGAAGAGACGAAAAACTGAATAATGTTTGTTTACTTGTAAATCCTTTATGTCCTATTTCTTATCGTTTCATAATTTCTTTAAGTTCTTCAGATTTTCAAGATTAAATATAAGTATGGTATTTGTCGATAAAGAACCATTATATTTTTATTTAAATTTTAGATTTTCTTGTATCTTAAATACAATTATAACGACACACATACCGTTCCGTGTTTCACAATTACATTATATAAAAATATTGTTCTGTTTGATAAAAATTAAGATAGATTTATGTCGACATCGAGAAGTTATGCCTTGTTAAAGTGAGTTAAATAAATCGATGATTCATATGCCCTCACTAATTTATTTCTTTATGTGTCTATACATTCTGTCAAATCAATACTGGGAATCGTTCATTAAAAAAGTCCGCGTAAAAGATATGAAAAAGAATTATTTGTTGTAAGTCGGTACCAATGTACTTAATTGTCACGTAAAGTTTTGGCGTCATCTGTCAATCAGTTTGTTTATAGCTGTTAGTTTTATTAGTGGACCTCAAGTATGCTCTGCGATTTTTTAAATGGATAAAAATATCGAACAAAGAGTTTGCTTCAAATTTTGTGTTGCCAACGAAATATCTTGTGCTGAATCGTCGAAAATGTCGAAGAAAGCCTACGGTGAGTCAGCTTTGTCGAAAACACGAGCATACGAGTGGTACAAAACATTCAAAGAAGACCGAGAAGTGGTTGAAGACTTGTCTCGTTTCGGTCGACTTCAACATCTTCGACTGACGAAAATATCGACAAAGTGAAGGAAATGGTGATGGAAAATCGTCAAACAGTTAACAAACAATAGTATCTGGGCGTTATATGAGGCGTTTGAGAGAGAATGTTCGCCGGAAAAGGCCAGATTTGTTCAAATGGGGCCTATTTTGAAGGCGACAACATTAATTTCGATGATTAAACCAATATTTTGTGTTTTATTGAATAATTCCCGGTATTTATTTGACAGAATGTATATCTGACATCTACAAAAATGCAAGCGCATATTAATCTTTTCTCAATGGAATTATAAGTCTCGTATCTGTTTATGGCAGCCGCGTTAGACGAAGAATTTGGAATCGGAACACGGACGTCCGCTATCTGTATCTATTTCGCAATTAGGAGTCTGACACGCAAGGGATTTCGAAATTCGCTGTTACACAGTTTGCAAAGTTGTCTATAACGATCAGCTGCGAGCTATTTTCTCGTGACAGTTCAAAGTCCACTGCGAGAGATTCGTCCGCTCTCGTATTTATAGCGCATCAAAAATCGTCTAAAGAACGTTATGACGTCTTGTCGGAAAGACATTTTACCGTCTTACGACCTAACTTATAATGTTTGGGGCGTCTTACAGGTGTCTTATTTTAATTAAGTTAGACGATCACTTTTAGACATATTGTAAAGTGAAAATTAATAATAGGGAAACAAAGAGCTAGCGTTACTTAAAATATATAAATCGACATACATATAAATACTTAAATATTTACATAACGTGGATAACAATCTATGTACGCCTACAGAGATCGGTTTTGTTGCTAGTAAAGTAACGTAAGTGTTAATTCATTAATATACCGATGTGTCAGATAATTCCAGTTTCTGTCTCGTATTCTTCTTTATAGCAAGCTGACGTCGTCATTTTGACGTCGAAATGACAATAAATGACATCGGCTATGCTGCCTGGTTTGTCTGGGAAACACACCGCCACTAAAGCGCGAGTTCGATTTTTCGTGCGATTTTACGTGCCGCCTCTTTCGCAAATATAATTTTTCCGTAGAGGAATGCGAGAGAGTGATACGTCAAGATCGCCCGAGCACCTCGAGGATACGTTTTATTTCTTTCAATTGCCACCTCAATGTTTCTCGACTGTTTTTCTCACGCGCTAACGAGAGCACTGTCCGATTTATCCCCCTCCGATCGCCGTCGTTTCTGTTCTCTGCACTCACCTGCAAGAAAGCGCACGTGCTAACTTCCGGCAGGCTGCATTGCGCACCGAGCTGCGACACTGCAATCGATCATCGCCAATTTCTTCGATCCGAGTCGATGTCGACGCAAGTCTCCTTTTCTTTTTTCAGGAACGAACAACACGAGTTTGTCTGCGATCCGATTCTCCGGAAAAATTCGCGAGTCGCGAACGAATGTGAGAAAAAAGAAAGAAAAAAAAGAGAACAAATAACACGCCGATCGCCTCGAACGTACTGGCAAGAACGAACGCTCGAGTCCTACTAGCTCACGCTCCTCGATCGCTCGATTCGAACGCCCGGCGTTCCGCTTCCCCTCTTCTCGCCTCTACGATTGCCCGTGGTGACGTTGACGTTTCTGCAGCCTTACGAGTCTATGTCCGCGGAAGTGCGTCGGGCCGCCCTACAGGGCTGCCTATAGGGGTATCGCGACGCAGGATAGCACCGGAATGATATCTTTGAGAAAGTTTTGATGTTATACAGAAGAAAAGAATATTCTTCTTTTGAACGTATGTTTAATTTCAACGTGAAAATCTTGAAATGAGATTTGCGTTAAAGGAAGAAAAACTTACTTGAACGAAGCAATTTTGATATAATTCCATCAAGAAAAATATATGCTTATTACTTAACAATAATTTTCTCGAATGGGAAAGAAGCAATATTGGATAGAAAATGGCATATTTTCAACTCGAAGATTGTAATGATTAAAATAATTACATGCATTCTTCAAGTGACAATTATATTATATTCAAATAAGACTGTGATATTGGAACGTAAGATTATGATTATGATAATTATTATTAAGATTATTATAGATTGTTGCGTATATACAAAGCAATGAACGCGTTAGTTTGAGTATATAAGAGTTGATCCGACACTTCTTTTTCTGTGTACGAATATATCCTGCTCGGAGTCGTGGATGTCGATACATCGATGTCTCCGGTCGGAACAAAGGTCCGATACCTCGGTATCTCGGTGCCGGCTGATACACGCCGAGTGCGTCTCGGCATTAGAACACTTGCGTAACCGCTGAAAAAATACCGCGCACTTCTTTCGCCCGGGATTCGGTTTCGGCGTTCGACGACGATCGGAGTTGGGACGATAATTCTGATAAGTTCTCCATTGTACTCCTGCAGCTTCGATATGCTTATTTACGACACGTTGTTTTCCGACTTGCACGGCGCTTATCACGGGAAAAATCCAACCGCACAAGCCCGTGCGGCATTTATCATCTCTTTGCGCATTCCGCTTGCGCGATAAGCGCCGATAGCGAAGCTACGTCGACTCGCTCTGCGTTTTGTTGCCCCGTTGCATCATTTACATCCGTGTCTCTTTGGAGGATTACGAAACCGTCGCTATCTCGAGGCCGTTTCGTAAAAATGTCGAGTGAGACACAACGTGAGTCACTTTCCTCGGTGCTGTCTAATCATCTCCGATTATTAATCGTTAATTGAACGTTGCATCTCTTCGCTGATTTGCTGACGATCGGTCGTATCGGTGATTAACAAAACACTTGACATCGTTGTTTTTCTTTCTATCTACATGACTGAACGAGTGACTCTTATCTCGCGAGAGAACCATTGAAAAAAGCTAATTGAACAATTCATTTCTTTGCCATAATCGACAAGCAGAAAAAGGTGAAGCGGGTCTATTTTACATTCTGGTGCGCATGCATTTATATTGCCAACAGTTTTATTCATCTTTCACACTGGTAAGCAGTAAAATCGTCGTGGCAACAAGTATCACGCATACATCATGCGTCGTAAAATATCCGCCTTGAACAAGAACTACGTCGTTCACAATGGACAATTCGGTAAGAGTTACTCAAGAGATTCGCAAACGCGAGCTACAATTAATTAAGTTTGGTAGCATAATTTGACAGCTGCCGATGGCAGCGAAAACTGGTAGATTCCAAAGTGCGATTAAGAAACTGCTTATCGTGCTCTCGGTGGACTCGTCGGAGGACAAGCACGTGCTGAATCAGTTAGATTATTCTCCCTCACGTGCGATTTGAAACTACTCTTACTCCACATTCGCGGTGTCAAAAAATATTCGACACATATTTTCAACTGGTTTAAACGTAGCCCGGAGGGAAGTCACTTTGAGTTAAATATACGAGTGGCAAGTTGTATAACATTGACACATAATGCAATTTTTGGTTTTTAACTCTCAATTATTGATTTTAAATCTTTAGTTTATCATGTATCTACACTTACATATTACATATTTAATGATATTTAATATTTTTTAATTGATCTGTTAATCGGAAATTAATTCAGAAGTGAAATCTTGTATAATACTCATCCGCTTAATTCTTTGAAAATTTTGTAATACATTTCTCTTGATTTTTTAAAGTTTCTACATTAAATATTATACTAATTAAGTCTTGTTTGAAATTATTGCAAGAAAGGAAAAAGCGGACTTTAAACCTTTCGAGCAATATCTCCTCGTCTCTTCTTTTTCTCTTATCGCGTATATAATTTATACAGCGGTTCGTATACAAGTAAAAAAAAGTCTCATTTTCTCTATTTAATCTCCTACCGTTTGGCTTCTTTTCGTGACTCGAGCAGAAAAACTCGAGGCGATATCGGTATAATAGCATGCTACAAATAAGATAACGTCTCCCAAGGTCAACGCGAAGAAATTAATTGGTGAACAGAACGTAACCGAACACTGGCGTGTCTCGAATAGTCGTCTGTTGAATTCATCCGTCGCAATCGAGTCGCGGAAGGAAGCGATTATTTGATCGTGTGGACACGCCGATGGGCAGGAAGTCAGATTAGAATGTAACGAATAATGGCATATGTGTTTCAGAATTAGTGACGGATTCATGCAAGTTCTATTGCAGAATCTTTGTCATAATTTCCTTTTCCTTAATAATTTATTTTAGTCTTCCGCGCAGTTTGTTCGGAATTTGCCGATTCCTTGAAATTGTTTTGACAAAACAAGACAATACGATACTTTCGACTACGTTTGCTTGCGGTTGAGAAGATAAATTGCAGTTGAGCATGAAAAAACAAATAAATATGTCACGAGATCAATAATTCCGCCTTCAAAATGTATACATACATATATCAATTTTAAACATGTAAAAGATTTTATAAATATTTGAAGTTCCAAGCGCCAAATTTCCAATGCATAAAAAGTGCCGAATGCTTCCATTAAATTCTGGATGCGCCACCGTTTGCAGTGTATAGTTTATTTGCTCTGACAACAATGGGTCACTGCATGCCAAATTTATTTGGTCCAGCTTCAGGTACAGTTTTGCTACACTGGTGTTCTGAAGAAAGTATGTACCAATAACAGTATTTTTGATATATTTGAAGCGATTCACTGTTAGTGTTTATTAGGCATTAGATTTGTTTTATAAAATCAATTTATAAATGAAATATTAAATAATTAATTTTTCTTTTTATATTACATCAATAGCTTTAGAAAAACTATTTTTAAATTGTTTTTCTCGTAACATAACTTGTCATAAGATTGAGAACCCTCCCTCCACTCATTTTAAACAGTTATAAGTTCGCTATTAGAATATACTTTCTTCCGGGACACATTTTATACATCAAAAAATAAAAAAATATCTTCACGTTTATGAAAAGTATTTTCTTCACGTGATCTTTTTCTCATCGAAGAGCATAATTCCGATTACGAAGAGGAACAAAATATTCTCAACTGACGTATTATAGGGACTAAGAAAAATAAAGTCATTTCGGAAGCATGCTCTTTGATCGCTCGTGTAATACAATTTCATTTTTCTTATAAATATGTGGTGTCTCTGCTCATTTCTATTGCTGTGATCAAATAGAATTTCCATAAATTTTGCTTACTGGTCAGTCGAAAGGATTAATGATACAAAATTTAGGTCATAAATTACTACAGCAAAATGGCAGGTTTAAAGATTTATAAAATAAAGAATTGTAAGATGTTAGCTCAAATATCTTTTTACAATTCTTCATGTAATAATATGCGACTGTATTAAGTTTTCTTTTTATAAAATACCGATTCAATATTGTGATTAATGTAGCACGTTTAACATTTCACACAGCATCGTTGCATCAGTGGTGACGTGATTCATTAGAGACACTGTGTACGTAAGTCGAACATTGACACGTGACGTGTTATACATATACAAGTTATGATTGAAAGCACGTGATCACACGTTGCGTCAGTGGTATCACGTGTTTCTTGGCATTGTCAATAGTTTATCGTGGGTGTGTGTCGTATCGATAACATCAGAGATATATTAAATTGTACTTAGTATTACGTAATAATTATGTACAAAAGATATTTTCTAAACTTTGTAAGAAAAAAAAATACGAAGCTCAACGATGTCTAATATTAAACATACTAAGCATAAAAATATGGAGCAACGAACTATATAATTGAGATTTGCGAGATCCATGCAAGCAGACTCGACACGTTAAAAGGAATAACTAGAAAAGCAGTTTAGTTTTCTTAATTTGCACAATTAATTAATTAGATCCGGAAGTATTTGTATGTTTTTCAGTTAAATTAAAGTGACGAGATCTCATCTCGAGAGGGTAGGGAGGAGGCAGCGTCAAATCGTAACAATGCATTAATAGAAAAGGAATAGATAAGATGTTTAAAATATTCAAATCAGTGTTCGATCTTGCACAGATCAGAAACGGATTTTCTTCGATCTCTGTTATTTGGCTTACTTATTTTCTACGGAGTCACTCGGCGTCGTAAAGTCGTTCCGCAATAAAGCAGATATAGATCTTCCGCGTGTCTACCGTTATAAAGAAATAAGGCGAGCTTTGTGTAGCGTAAAGGCTGCACAGTGGTTTCCGCGGTCCCTTTATTGCACGCGTATCAGCTGCAATAAACGAGCGAATTACCGAAGTGACGGTACAAATCCCGCCGTCTTTCCTTGCACAAGATTCGAAGAACTTCATAGCTTATCTCGACTGTGCCATTGTTATCGCTACGATCGATATTAGTACTGCGCGTTTGTTGACGATTAACTCTTCGCTCCGTTGCATTGTATCTCATTAATTACTTCGTGAGCCAATAATAATTAGAGTTCAGAGATGTAATTACTTTACGCCATCAAGCCTCCCACGACAAATCACTTTGGTTACATTGGATTGTTGATGGGTAAATACAAATTAATTTATCGCACAATCAAACTGCTTGACGCAGTAAATTTCTGCATTATACCCCGCAATCATATACAGTGACGATGATATGAAAGCTACATATGCTTTTCGCACATTATAAATATCAACCAAATTAAAAAATTCATTATAATTCATTACAATTCGTTATAAATATCCTAAAATAAAGAGAAAACATTTTCAGGACAAAAATTACATAAACGTTATCACATATGATACCAAATGGGCTCATTAAATGTAGTTTTCTTACTTTTTTGCAATTCTATCCTATTCCCTGTATCCTCGCACTAGATCTTCATCTACAACTCCGTGGTAGCAACTCCCCAATACTGTTGCATCCTCGTGGCGTCCTGCTCCAACGAGTCCATGCCGTTTCTCTCCTGGATAACGGCGAAATCATATTCGAGATTGTACGGCATCAGCCTCTGCAGACTGCCGAAGTAGGCGGCGTTTGGTCCGCCGTTTAACAATCTTCGTCCGCTGCCGAAACGGACCATCGGCGGTCGTGATAGCGAGGGGTTGAAGGATCGGGCGCTGCCAAACCTCTTCGACAAAAAGGGCAAATTGCTCCCCAACTGTGGCGTTGACCTGGACTGACCGCGGTGCAGCGGCGCCTTCGTCAACGTGTCCAACTCTTTATCGAATAACAGTTGCGTGTTCTGCTCTAGCATATATTCCCAACAGCGAAATTGCTCCTCGCTGAGGGCGCTGGATCTTTCCGAGATAGCATCCTCTTGCGTAGGAAGGCAAGGTGATATCTGAGAAATAAAGGGAGAATTAAAACAAAATATTTCATACTTTTACAGCTTACGTCTATATTCCTTATTTGCGTTCAGACTTGTGTGTGTATATTTCATTGGACGTAAAAGAGTTAAACTGCCATCAGTTTTATCGCTGTATTTGCTACGTCGATAAAAAGACTATTTTAACATTTTTGGCCAGGGTGCGTTTCTGTAAAAATATTTTTTCACGAAAAAGCGTCAACGAAGGTGCTCGACTTTACTTTTCGCATGCTGTTTTCCTGCATAAGAACACTCTGATGAGCCTTATTTGTCGCCCTGGCAGCCGCACTTCCGGACCACATCCTTCCGGATGGATGGCGAGACTTGAAAGTGCTGTCACTGGCTTGATCTGATTGTCCACTTGGCGAACTGCGGTCGTCTCTGTATGGAGGACTTTCGTTCTCCTGCGTCGATCTGGAGTTCTTGAAGTACCTTCCAGAACCACCGTGAGCCTTGTTGGACCTGTAAATACCGTGAAATAAATTTCATAGCAATATATCGGCATTTTTCTTGAGAAATCAAATCTCCTGTTCTCAATTGCTCCAGCAGAAAAATTATATAAATATTTTTTGTAAAAGAAACAAGAAGAAATTTGTAAACTTCTGATAAAGGAGATAATTCCAATAATTTCAAAAATTAGGACTTGAATTTTAACTGATCGATACTTTTTAATTGATAGATTTTTGTGCAATAAAAATATGTAAGGCAAAATTTTTAAAAAAAGATTATTTAAATGTTTATAGAATTATAATCGGAAAACTTGAAGATATAACTCTTAGTTTTCTGTATATTTTAAATATTTCGATGTTTATAATTTTGTGATATTGATCAAGTTATCTTCCATTATATCTTATATAATAGCATTCGTATATATTTGTATTTACAATATATGTCTTTTACCTGCTCACAATATTCTTTAACACGCCATTAAGATAATAGCCTTCGTTTGCGTGACAACAGCAAGCAGCCGGTGGCTTATGTGTCGCTGGCGGCACGCAACAAGGACAAGGACACACGCTATCGCTATGACTTCTGTTTTTACCAACGGCATGCCTGAGTTCACGCATGAGCTGATCCATGTCGCCTGGACTCGGTCCTGCCAATCGGACGACGATGATACTCAGATTGTCCTCTGCGCCATAAGCCTGTGCTAGATCCTGAAGTCTTTTCGCGGCCAGAACAGGACTGGCCTCGGCTCTGGCTTCTCTTACGGCCTCCTGGACACTCAGCACCTCCCATAATCTCCGATTAGCGACTATGACAAACTCATCGTCGTCCTCCAACGTTACTTCCTCGTATATTGGATCCGGCACCACCAATGGAAACATGGCAGCGTTACCAAGTTGGTTTTTAACTGTCTGAGCCTTTTTAGACTTGGCGAAGGTCAAAGGACCTGCGGCTCTACAGAGGACAGCTTTGGCGTCCCCGGTAGAAGCTACTTTCAGAGAATATTTGGTCGAGGATTTTGGATATCCTTGCTGCGACGGCAATTTTACTACGTGGACCAGAGTTGCGTCTACGCCGTACTTTTGGCCCTTCTCCTTGAGTTCCCTGTGTGCCGACAACAGAGTGTATCTCAAATATTCTTTCGAGGTCTCTCGGACTGTTCGTTCTTCCAGCAAGAGACGGGGGATCATTTCTTGAAGGGCGGTAGGTGCCTCCTGGTTGGAACCACCGTCAAATATGCCGAATAAACCCTCGATGTTGCAGAAAGACGGCATTCGCACTTGGGAAATGTATAACCTTGGGAAATACGTGCAAATATGAGATTTCCAGCTCGTCGAAATGCACAATCTAATATAAATAAAGTTGTTTGTTTCGCAGAAAATAAATAGTATCGCAATATCTTTTTGCAAAAACAAATTTCTTTCAATAAAGAAATAACGTCTTTTTATCCATTTATCCCTAACAATTCGTCTATCTCGAGAGAAATGTATATATAAATAACAATCTTACTTTTCACGCGAACCGGCAGTTTCCGAGAAACCCAATCGCCACGGTTGCTCGGTATTCTTTTCCGCCGCGACGATTTCTTGTTGATGCGGATGAGATGGTAGACTGGGTCTATTCTGTCCAGATACATCCACTAAAGATATTGGCCTTTGGGATCTGTAGTCCTGAAACTGTCGTGGGTCCACGTGCAGTCGGGAGTTGCAGGATATATCGAGGAATTGCAGTTGCGGTGGTACTAATGTAGCCAGATTTACCCTGTCCAATTGATTGTGCGCCATGTCCAGCACCTGGACGAAATAAAGATTCTGTTTTGTTATGCTTTTATTATTACTTAGCTGCATGTACTGTTAATGTTTTTATGCTCTTTGCCTCTATTTTCCTACGGTGGTTACATGTTATTTATAAAAACGATCACATTTCAAATATTGTAGCTTCACGAAATACAATACGTTTATACGTTACAATAGAATCATCATGTCAGAACATTGTTCTGCGGTAACAAAAATATATTTCATGATAATAAAAAATCTTGATGTATAATAATAAATTTAGTTAAAAATACATACTATTTTTCACCATATTGTTATTTGTAAGTAAGCGGAAAATGTAGTGAAAATTTAGATTGCAATCGACCGCGTTTCACTTACGCAAATTGCTTGATACGAATAATATTCATACGCGTAATCTTACCTTCAAGGACACTGTTCTACTGAAGGTAGGACACGTTAACAGCCGATTAGAATGTACACGCAGCACGCGCAAATGTCGCAGATTCGCCACGTTGTCTGGAAGGTACTGCAATCGGTTTCCGGACAACACCAATTCTTCCAAATCACCCCACGCAGCTATGCAACTGCAGAATTTCGTATTAATTTCAATAATAAACGTTATAGAATTATTTTAATTATATTCATATCAATATTCAAATAGCACTGTTCGGTTGAAAACTCAAGTTTCTAAAATCTCCTTCTTACGTATGCATTTTGCGTCCGCTTTTTATTATTTGACAGCCGACATAGAATCATTATTGTTCCTTCCTGGGTACTTTATGAGAAAGAATAGTCTCACCTTTCTGGAAGTGTATCCAGGGTGTTGTAAGCGATATGAAGAATTCTCAACGACGTAAACTTGGCGAGGGCATCTAAAGCGGTATCGGTCAGACAATTTGCCGTGACGTATAATTTCTCCAAGGTGTGCGATCCCTGGTGAGTTTTGCCAGCCTCTTCGCGATACGGAAGTTCAGAGAGCCGATTGTTGGAGAGGTTCAAAACTTTCATTCTGGAAAGGAGTTGGAGGTCTAAACTCTATTGCGAGCAAAATATTTACGATGAGACAAAAGCCATAACTTTATTTCAAACGGTGAAATATGCGTTTTATGAACAACTTTCTTCAAACCTAATAACGCGACTACTGTATATATAAATGAGATATATTGCTATTATTATTTACCGATATTGTTGTCACAATTGTAAAATGTAAATATAAATTTATTTATAAAAATTTGGATTATATATTATATGAAATATCTCTTACTTTTCGGTGTTGGCAAAAAAACTGATGGGCAACGTGGTCAACATGTTGCCCTGAAGAGTTAAATGGACGATATTCAATGGTCTCCTGGGTGGTGGTAGGGCTTGTAGACGGTTGTGAGGCAGGTGGAGAACTTCCAGTCTCGAGGGTTGCGACAACAACCTGTCCGGGAGAGCCGTGAGAGCGTTGTGCGAAGCGAAAAGGACGCGCAATGCTGGCAATTCAGTCGTCCATTCCGGTAAGGCGTCTAAATTGTTGCTGAAAGGAGAGAGAAAATACAGGTTTCACATAAAGTAGAAATGGATTAAACGATAAAAAAAGCATACATTCTAAAATCTACTAATTATTGTTAGTATTGTTAAATGATATATTAAACAATTTGCTAAGATATATTTAATTACTGTTAAATAGGGCATATTAAATTAGATTGCAAATCTGATCGCAGATTATCTTTAGATACTTTTGTCTGTAGACTAAAGCTAAAGCTCGAATAAAAAAATGTAAAAAATTAAGAGAGCTTGAACATACAAAATGGATTCAAGAACAGTTTCATGGATCAATTAATAATTTTCAAGATTGAGTTGACAATATTTCATAATGTTTGGATTTATGTGATATCAATATATTGTATTCACTAACTAGGAAACGTCCAGATGCTCCAAATTAGTTGGCACAGGTTCGACAGTTAGTTTCTTCAATCCTAAAAAAGAAATAATTATTTTTAATCTAATTTAATTTTTTTACTTGTTCTTTAATTCCTTCTCAACATATTAAATAATTAGTACATACAGTACAATGTATATGAAGGCAATGAAGTTCTGTACTCACTATTGTTTCCAGCGATAAGCGATACAAGATTTCGGCCGCAAAGGGTTAATTCCATTAAATGATTTCGTCCGCAGCGTACGCTTCTCACTTCTTGCAGAGCACTGATATCCAATTTTTCAATGTTATTTTCGCTCACGTCCAGATGCGTCAGATTCTTTGTTTGCGAAAAAGAAGAAAAAAATTAATGCCAAAGGTTGCTCAATTAACATTAATTATTTCTTGATCCCACTTTTTTTTTCGAAAAGAAAAACACTTTATTTGTAAATTGGTGAATTAGAAAAAAAATAACAAATATATGGAAATGGAGTAAAATAAAAATTTGGCAAGTAAATTAAACTTACACCGTAATTGCCCAAAATTATATTTCCCTTCAACTGATTGTTCCTTAGATTGATCTTATGTAAATTACTATGATTGCCTTTCTCATCCTTGTAAGATTTTCCGTGATCTGTCTTCGACAGAACTTCCTGCGGATTATAAGTAAATAAATAAAATATTTTAAAAATTTGAAAAATTTAGAGAACTTATGACATGTATAATAGAATTTAAAGAATCCAAATGTTACAATGTATAAAAAACTAATAATTAATTTAGATAAAAATGTCTAAAAAACTTCAACAACATTTCTTATTTTAAGTTTTATTAAGAATATTTGCATTTGTGTAGTTGAAAATTCATTTTAAGAGACCATGGCCGGTATTCATAGTCCGTTCTTATATTTAAGATCATCTTAAGTATACTCTTAATGTGTTTTCAACCAATCACAGAGCCGTATTAGCGTCTTAAGACAACACTTAAGATGATACCGAAGAATCGACTATGAATACCGGCCCATATGTATTCACCGCGCATACACTCAAAGACCTTCAGGGGATTCGATGCTGTTAGTTCTAAATGTGGCCGCGAGAGGTCCATTGAGCTCGAACGCTTCTCGTATGTAAAATTCGGTCTTCTAGTGTATATATAGGGGACGGCTTGGACTGTCTCTTCACTCTGGTTTCCCTTCAACATACGCACAAATCTTTCGCCTTTTACTAAAGATTTCCGTGGAGGGGAACATTCAAGAGTCTGTAATAATTTTTTGTGTGTACCCAGTGCAAACTGGGTCATAAATCAATTTCAAAATTAAATTCGCTAGGAAAGGTATGTGTTTTAAAAACACGAACACATACACGTACTCACGCATATATATATAACAAATTTTGTTACATACTATCTTCTTTACAGAAGATGGTTTTAATAAAATTATGTATTTTTTTCTGTAATTGTTTCTCTCCACAGAAATCTTTAGTAAAATACATAAGATTTATTTGTGCATTGGGAAGTCGAAGTTATAAATTGAAGTAATTAGCCCTTCATATCCAGAAGAATACTAAATTTTATTTACGAAAAACATTTCAACTTAATGTACATCTTTTGATTATCTTTAAAATTGCAATGTGTTTGTTCCTACTCTAACTGTTCTTAAATTTATATATGTATATAAATTTCCTGATATAAATAAAACTCTAATTAAAAAAAGTATAACATTCTTGTTTTATTAAAATCTTGTAAAACTTAATAAACTTTAAAAGAAATGATCTATTGTATATATCAAACTATTTCTTTATTTAATAGCATTATTAGTGTTTCTATATAAGAGAAGTCCAGAGTTTTTAAAAGAAAGTATTAATAATAGTACATATACGTTCGGCTACGACGCATAATACGGAGAAGTCCAAATGTATTAACATTTTAATAAAATGGTTTCAGATATTTTTAGTTTGAAAGAGAGTAAAGCGACACGATATTACAGATAAATCACATTTTTGTCATAGCATGTTTAATCAATAATAGGTATAGTCAGTAATGAAATATTTATATGTCAGACACATATGAGTAGTTGAGTTAAAGAATCAAGGTCGAATAAAGAGCGGATCAATAAAAGTAGCTTAGAATTCACGTACTTAATGTTACTCTTACTAGTAAACTTTATCGCTCTATCCAAAACAGTCTATAAATTTATTTCAGACATGAACTATTTATAATTTCATGTACCAAATATATTCTAATAAGTGTATATGCGTTGTTATGTCCCGCATGAAGTTTTGCCACGAGCAACTTATCATTACACCTTATCTTGTGCAATTCTCACTAACTTACAGATCTCTTAAAGAGTTTTTGATATTAAGAATCATTAATTTTTAATTATTTATTGCGCTATGCAAGATAGTGTACTTACCGTCAGAGCAAGAGCTCGCATGTTGAAAGAGGATGGTACGGTGTTAAGTAAATTTCCGACGAGGGAAATATTCCTCAGGTTTCTCAGCCGTGTCACTTCATCCGGTAGATCCTTGATGCCATTACGGTCAAGGATCAGCTCCTTCAAACTGCAACATAGTTGATGTTATGTTTAATAAGCAAGGATTACATCGCGAATAAATTAACAAACTCAGGCGTTATTAAAAAAATTATTATCAGGATGATTCTTAATTATTATTTATTTAAGAACAACATCCAACTTGACTTTAGATTAATGTATGTTTCATTTATGTTCTTCTCACATTTAAATAAATTTATTCGTTTTTTTTCCTTATGATTAAAGCATTTTCATCTTTAGTACTAAAAGATATTAGAAAATTTTCATACTATACTAAAAATTTCCTACAAAAATATAAATGATTAAAAATACAAGGAAATATGAAGATTTTATTACACCAAATATAAAATAAATGTATAAATTAAAAAATTTCCGACTTTATGTTTATTTTTCGCAGGATATAAGTTTGATAAATTGTTTCGAATTCTCGGTAAAGGAAGAACTTGTATCTGGGGAAGAGTTCTTACAGTTTTTGCGTAAATTACAGTTTTTGCGATGTAGTAGCAATGCAATTTTTAGCTACTGTGAATTGTATCCCGAAGCTTCGGACACGCGAGTCGGTGAACCTAAACGAACGAGCCGCCCACAGGATGTGCACTTGAGTAGAAAGTTTCGAATTATAGTGAAAACCTTCGTTGCAGTAAGCATCTGTGTCATCGGACAGACTTTCGATTTTTGCCATCAAAGCAGTTGCGGTTCTTATCAATAAGCACGTGCCTTAAAAACTTTTTCGCACGTCTTTTTCGTCTCATCAGTTTATGTCAACTTCTAATTGATCCATTAAAAGATGTAACGATACTAAATATTTTTTTGCGACATCGGCAATTAAAACTTCCCAAATTAAGAAATTTTAGAGGAAAATTTAAAATATCGTATCCTTAGTAATTAATGTAAGAAGATTAAAAAGCACAAGACTAATGAATTGACAAACATTTCGAGAAGGTTTGTACAAATATTCACAATTACCAAATATTTCAAATGTTTCTGCGCACAAGTCACCGATAAATAGCATCGGAAATAATTAAAAAACATTGTATAATAGATTATTAATAAAAATAGCGTGCAAAAAATTGATACGTTAAAAATGTTGATGGTAACAGATCGTAAATCAATGTGATATTGATGCCGTTAACAGCGTTTGTCAAGCTATTGCCGTCTTACTTCAGAACGCGCCCTCGTTATTTCTCACCTGGTTTGGCACTTCTTGCTTTGTGATGTTGCGCACACGTTCAAGAGCGAGGCAGTGTTCAAGTATTTCGAAGTACTTTCTTCGGTACGCTCGGTAGATACGATTGTTATCATCAAGCAATATCGTTCGAAGAACACTCGTTCTACACGTATTCCACAGATTTCACTTTTGCGAATTTTATTTTCTTCTATTGTATTTTATGATATATCGTACGTGCGAAGAGAAATATTCAGATGTTAAAACTTTCCGCCACAATTATATCTGGCACAATGTTCTATTGCATTAATTCCTATGGTATGTTTTCTCGTAGAATTGTTTATATTAAATAAAGACGCGCGTTATATAAAGGAATCAACGTTGTATTGTGTAAATGTTAAAAATCCCTCGATATCAACGTTTCCCAATATTGGATTTTCCTCGAATGCCCCAAAGTCCTGGAACATCTCGACCTATTGTGAACGACATTACGCCCTCGCTCTGTACGATATCCCTCACTTTGCGAGGCGAATTTTGTGAATTACGAATTGTACGCTGCACTATGCAAAAAACTTTCACCGTCGAACGCATAAAGTATACTGCGTGGGAGGCTAAATTTCCGTGGACTAAGAATTTTCACGACGCGACGATTCGATTTTTAACGCCGATCCCAGTCGCGCGCGGACTTTGGGGAGTTTAATCGACCGGAAAGTTTCGCCGTCGATCTCATCGACCAGAGGATTTCCGGCGGCGGCTCCGGAAGCGATCCCCGCGGCTTATCGCGGCACGATTTTCGCGGCCGGAGATGCACACTCGCGGCGGCTCCTCCGAGGACTAAAGAGGTCGGTTGAAAGGCGAACTTATTCCTCTTGAGGATACCGTCTTGTGGCGAGGGAAGAAGAGGGAGGCAAGACCGAGGATGGGTTGGCTGACCACTCTGATGTAACAGAACAGAAATTGTCTGCCGGTGTACGAAGCGGGACCGAGCGATAATGCGCCGTGGCTTAGACCGGACATGCACCAGCGATGGCCGGCACAGCCGGTGAAATCCTTGTTACATATAATACTTTAATTCCGCGTGAATAACGTCGCCAAATTATGCCGTTTTGAAATATAATACGCGATACGTACCGCGAATGCGCGTCTCCGCCGAAATCCGCCTGAATATCCCCGGGACGTGGAATAATTTCAGGAATATTTGTGCTTTAATACGTTTAATTACGCTCAACTATATTCGGCATTCAAACTGCTGAAAAACCCACGAGCTAATATACTATTATTATATTGCGTGAATAGCGAAACGATTTTAGCGCAAGAGAATTAACTGTATTATCAGCGAATGTGCTGAAATGAAAAAGGAATTTAATTATAGCAGGAACCTATAAAGATTTAAGTCTCTATGACCTCCTCGTCGTAAGGTCCTTTATCTTTGAGAAGCTTTTGTTCCCGTATCTGGGTCAACTGTACCCGAAACGACGGTGGCACCCGCGTTATCGCGCGAGTCGTGTAATCTTAAATTTAGATTCGCTTTTCTCTCGTTTTCGGCCGCTTCGTTTGACGCGATCGTCGAAAGTGAATCATGCAAAATTGCTTTAAAGTGCCGACTCTTCCTGCGGTAGAACGGGGTTAGGCAACACCAGGAGTCCGTACGCCGAGGCAGTGGCGCGAGACGGCGAGGCTCAGGTGGAAACCGGCGCACGCGAGCCAAGAAGAGGTGAATGTCTATGGAACTTATGTCGGGATTGGCGAGTGTGCTTCATCCCGGACAATTAGATCTCTCGCGAGACCCTCGTGCTTCAAACGAACGTAAATTTCCAGAAATTCCGCGCCGCGGTTCGTAATCGAAAGCACCGGCGCGTGAAAACCTGTTTCGAGAAAAACAACAATAAAATTGTATGCATTTGTCTTCGTAATTTCTATAATAATATACCAATGTGTCAATTACTAAAACATCAAATGAAATTTTCCGCGTTTATGCAGAGTTTGGTGTTAAAAAGGCTCAATATTTACAAACTTGTCGTATTTGTAGAAAGTGAACATATTCTTTGCTTTCAATTCGGGAAGAATGGAGATGTGTGGCTTCAATTAAATATGGAAGCGCGAAGTTAGGCCGCAGTTCTTTAGTTGTTTGCAAGATAAACTGATTATTCGGCAACATTAAGGAAAGTATTTTTAAATTTAGATAAGGGGTGTTGTCTTGTTTTTTAAACGCCGGATATATTTTCTAACATGTATCGTGCAGATTCTGTTTAGATTTAGAAAAACGGGTCAGGGATGCGCCAAAGCGCATATTATCTTGGGTCGATTACGCCTCACTTGTGGCGGTTGAACGGAGATTTTCGTTTATCTAAATAACCATCTTGGAAAAGTGGGCGAGGGGCAGAGAGGTGGTCTTCTATCCGTAATGATCGTCAAGACTAAATTCGTCTTTGGCTTCACCGACGGCGGACTTGTGCGAGGAGCACTTTTTACCTTTCATGCGTGTGTGCGCGCGTGCAGCGACGTCGTCGTGTTCACACCCCGTAGTTCCTCCCCCCCTCGACATCCTCATTTCCGGTCGGTGGAAAGCGGTTTTCGAGAAACTTTACGTAATCTCCGTCTCGATTGTGCGTTCCCCCTCGCAAGATCAGATTTTTGCGTTGTCTAAAGTCGCGCGGTACTAAGAAACTTATCGTTTCTTCGCGAGATCTCAAACTCAACGATGCAAAGTATTTTAAAGTGCAGATTGCACAGTTAAGAATCATGACATTTTATGAACACTCGGACGGAGAGACTGTAATACGAAGAAGAAAAGCTGTATTCGTGTTATCTCCTACCATTTAAACGTTATTCATTTTTATTTTTCTTTAACGACTAAAGATTTGTTTAATAAATCAAGGAAATAATATGACTAGTATAGTGGATACATTTAGGATTCATTTCCAAAGAAATGTATGCATTTTGGCATATGATGGAGCTTTTCAGTAACATTTAAAAATTATTGTAGCATTAAAAATAAATCACGAGTTAAACATAAAAGATTATCGGTTAAAAGTTGAAAATTCAGTTTATCTACAATACATTCACAGAAAAAATTTCCGGATCCAATGTTCTTGCACTTCAATGTATCATAAAATAGGATCGACATAGCGCCAATCATATTTATTATAGAGAAAGGAATATTTTAATCTTAAATGAAAAATTCTAAAATCTAGAATAAAACGATAGTATGTATCGTCTTTTGTCGAATATCGTGGTGCCAACTTTGCGCGTTGTAAGGTGAAGGGAAAATTTATTCTAAACGCAAGAATATATAAACTTACATTTATATAAGTTGCTCTTGTTCCAATATAGTAAGTCAATCTCTTTTAATTCGATAGAGGAGAATAAGAATTATTGACTTTATTTTGATATTGTCTTATTTTTATACTAAATGAGGTTGTGAGAAATATAAATGCGTCAAGAATTTTTTTATCTCACAATCAGTAACAG
Organism: Vollenhovia emeryi; assembly: GCF_000949405.1. NCBI lineage: Eukaryota > Metazoa > Arthropoda > Insecta > Hymenoptera > Formicidae > Vollenhovia > Vollenhovia emeryi. The sequence goes on along the minus strand of NW_011967178.1, from coordinate 1,097,820 downwards.
AAATCCTTTCTGAGGGTGTACTTTAATAGAAATCTCTCTCTCTCTCTCTCTCTCTCTCTCTCTCTCTCT